>NC_079896.1:15621210-15670054 GCF_024868665.1 Triplophysa rosa | reverse complement strand
AAATGCAGTCTCCCGGTGAGCAAGCCAACACTGCACTGCTCTGCTGTGGCGAGGAACCCAAACTCCAATGTGAATAATAGAGAAAAAAAACCTCGGGAGAAACCAGGCTCAGCCGGGAGGGCCAGATCTCCTCTGACGTGTCATGCTGCACTCAGTGACCCCGACCAAAGCCACCGAGCAACGTCCACGAAGAAAAGGGAGAGCCCACGAGCCGCGACCCAGGAAGCCCCACCCGCCGAAACCGTGCAGGTCCAACCCGGTCCCATTCCGCGATCAACAACAGACAACAGAGGAACAACCAGGGAAAAGTAGTAATGGCATAATTAACTTTATTCCTCTGTTGTCCGACATCGACCACAAAACAAGACCAACCAGACCAGACCACACAGTCCCAACAAATGAAACGCCCCGAACCACAACCAACAAGCCCCCCCACTCCCACAACACCCACCCAGCTACCTCCAATCAAAGTCACTGAGTGCAGCCATAACTTCAAACTGCTGTCTGTGATGTAAGTTTAGCATTAAATACCAAGTATTGTAAATTTAGCATTTATGTGACAGGTAGTCCGTCTTTGCTCTCGGTTGGGGATGGAATTGTCTGAGCTGGGCCGGCCAGATGTTGGTTTATGTCTTTTTAAAAACAAACAAACAAGAGAACATGCAACATATGACATCAGGGACTCATACTATAAATTAATATAAATCAAATAAATGCAAATGCATGAAATAAATAACAGCCAAATAGAATAAATAGTAACAAACTAAATAGTAAAATAAAATAAATATTTTCAATTTCATGTTTCAATATTGTCCACCACATAAAACAAATAATTTAAAAATAACACGCATACAAATACCACTAATTAAATAAAAATATTTTCGGACGCTGCCTTTTCACTCGCGTTATGTCCAGGAGATGAAGTATGGCCCTGTCCTGGTCAACCTTGTTTGGTCTTTCATAAAACTTTGAAATTCATCATCAGGTCATCCGGTGACAGCTTCTCGGCCTGCCAGAAACCGGTTGCACCAGCCTTGTGTTGACATCCCACAGTGGGTATTAACGCGCCACCGAGTGACGAACCTTTTTTTGTTGTTTTTTGTGATTTTCTTTGTCCAGTCGGCGTTTTCTACTCCCAGGTGTAGGTCTCACTGGCTCATCCAGGCCATCAAAAGTGTTATTAGAGTTTAAAGCACTCATTTTGAAGACTGAGCACAAACAAACGCTTCAAAGCGTCGCCATGTTGGATTGCATCGAACAAATTCTGATTGGTCGAGAGGACATATCGCATTTAGGCTAAAAACTGGTTTGGCGCTTATAGCGGTTTGGAAAGGAACTACATCTTGCAGTACATTTTAAACAAGGAAATATAGCGATTTGGCATGAAACATTGATGTAGCAGTGGATAGGTTCAGTACACAGCAAAACGGCATGACGAACTCATTTTTTTTTATTTGGCGTTTATCGCGTTTTGGAAAAGAGCTCTTCATTTACTTTTAAGTAGTACATAGAAAAGTAGATCATATTCACCAGCAAATCCTAGGGTTTAATAAAGGTAGCCATGTTTTTTTTATCCGTCCAAACCAACCACTAATTTCCACCCTCTCTACTTTCACACTCCCAAGTATGGATGAAGTAGTTAGATCTATCAAAAAATCTAACACAACTACCTGTTATCTAGATCCTACATCTTTGGTGAAGACCTGTTTATCCTCTCTTTCTTTTATTACAAATAGTATACACTCTTCTCTTACCTCAGGCATTGTTCCATCCTCACTTAAAACTGCTGTGATCACTCCTCTTCTTAAGAAGTCGGGGGCTGATCCAAGTAATTATGATAACTTTCGTCCCATTTCAAACTTACCCGTTATTTCTAAAGTCCTGGAAAGGATCGTTGCAGAACAGGTCGGGGGTCCATCATCTTTCTGATAACATGTTGTATGAAAAATTTCAATCTGGGTTTCGTGCACACCATAGTGTCGAGACTGCTTTAATTAAAATTTCTAATGACTTATTGTTAGCCACTGACACTCATTATCGATACTGGTTTTACTCGATCTTAGTGCAGCATTTGATACAATTTCGCATGATATTTTGTTAAGCCGGATGGAATCGATTGGAATTACTGGAACTGTACATTCTTGGTATAGGTCGTATTTAACTGGGTGTACTCAATTCGTTCAATTAAAACAATATACATCAAAGTTGTCTGATGTTGTTACTGGGGTTCCACAGGGCTCGGTTCTGGGTCCTCTCTTAATTATCATTTACCTTTTACCACTTGGTAATATTTTTAGGAAGTTTAACATTCAGTTTCACTGTTATGACGATGACACCCAGTTTTATTTGTCATCTAAACCTGGTTCTACTTTCCCTTCAGTGTCTCTCTCTGACTGTGTGGCCAAGTTAAAGGAGTGGTTTACAACAAATCTCCTGAAACTTAAATTTTGTTTCAGGAAATTTTGCTTATTGGCTAAAAAAATACCTTGGCTAATTCATAAAGATTTCCTACGATTTCTGATGATTTGTCGGTTTCCATGTCTTCTCAGGTTAAAACGCTGGGTGTCATCCTCGATTCTACCTTATCATTTGAAGCACACGTAAACAGTATAGTTCGAACTGCATATTTTCATTTGCGCAATATTAATCGCCTTCGTCCGTCTCGATCAGTGGAGAATACAGCGACACTGGTACATGCTTTAGTTACATCTCGATTAGATTTTTGTAATTCTCTTCTTTATGGCTTGCCCTCAAAGCTTCTCCACAAACTTCAATTAGTTCAAAATTCAGCAGCACGAATTATATCTAAAACCTCAGTAACTAAACATATTAATCCTATACAGGAACAATTACATTGGCTCCCGGTCAAAAACCGCATTGATTTTAAAATTCTTCTTTTTGTTTACAAAACACTTAATAATCTTGCTCCCTCTTACTTGTCAGATTTGCTCCATAACTACACCCCGACTCGTACTTTAAGATCATCTACTGCACATAATCTTGTTCCTCTTCGAGTTCGCACAACATCTTTTGGGTCCAGATTCTTTAGTTGTGTCTCCACACCTTTGGAACTCGTTACCCCAAGACATTCGGGAAAGTGAAAATCGTTCCACTTTTAGATCTTGTCTTAAAACTTACCTGTTTAGGAAGGCTTTTCGATGATTATATCACTTGTTTTAGGGTTACTTATGGTCTTAATGATTATGTTTTGTTTTATTTATTTTAATGTTTACTTTTGAATGCTTGTTTATGATCAATTTGATTTATGTCGGTTAGATCATATGTTGTATTAATGGTTTTTATGAATTGTTGTTCTATTCATTGTACCGTGTCCTTGAGTGTCTAGTAAGGTGCCTTGAAATAATAATAATAATAATCTTAGTAGTAAGTAGATTTAAAACACTTGTCACTCTTTTGGTAGTCTTTTGCAGTTGTAACATATAGGTCTGTCTTCAGTTTTTATAGTTTGGCACTATTTTCACAAACATAACATTTACATTTTTACCAATATCGCAACGGATGATAAAAAATGCAGTTAATTATTGTTAAATTCTCGTTTATGAGGAATTCTTGAGTCATACTCTACAAAACGTATATCTCTGATTTTATTTCTGTCTATAATTTTTTTATGCCATCAACGATTTCTCACGTTTGGGCATTGCAAGGCAACGTTTATTTATGTAGCGCCTTTCATACACAAGCGTAATTCAAAGTGCGTTACATAGAAATGATTCACAAAGAAAAACGATAAATGAATGAGTGCTTTAAAAAAGTAAATGAGTTAAAATCACAAATACTTAAGAATGTAATAAAAAGGAAAAACGTTTATTTTGAAACGCGCACTAAAAAGAATAACAACTGAAAGGAAAAGAAGGCTGAGATAAAAGTGCAGTTGGCGTGAAGCAGCACAGTTCCCTTTCTGTCGGTCTCTCGACGTTGTGTCGAACCGACAGAATGGGGTTTGTCTTGAGAACCTATCATCTTCTGAGTATTTAGAAAAGGCCAATGAAAATTGGCGAATGAAATTTGCATGCCGGGCTCCTCCCCGGATGTCCGGGTATAAGAGGGAAGCCGGCGTGCTCATTCATTCACCTTTTGTTCTTCAGAGCCTACGCATCTGGTGAGCTTCTCTACGATCTGGGTGATCATTCTTTCTGCTGGAATCTACGACGTGGACAGCGGACGGTCCCTTCCTGCAGTGACTCTCCCCTGGGCGTCTCGGCAGTTCCGGAGGTGTTCGAGCAAATTTCCTTTTCTAAAAGAGCAAATTTCTCCAGCGTGGCTTGTCCCGCTGTTCTCATGGGTGCAACACACTCATCGAGGAGGGGGACGGACACAATGCCTGCTTCCAGTACGCTGGGGCAGACGTTGTGGATACGTCCTGCCCGCACTGCGGGCGGTGACGATTCAGACGTTGCGTCACGGGTGGCTGTGTTCCCACGGGACTCAGCCACCACCTCGTTTGCTCCCCGTTCCGTGGCGGCAGGACTACGGCCCTGCCGTCCGCTATGGCAAGCAGCGAGGGTGAGATGAGGATTACTGTGAGCGATAATCCGCCAGCCACGGCTCACGGACCGTTCACACCTCGTTTCGCTCGTCTGACCGTTCCCCAAAAAAGACGGTCCGCCGTCTTATTCCTCAATCACGTATTCGGACACGATGCGTGATGATGAGATTTCTCTTGCAGCATCGGGGGGTGACGTACTGCCATCCGACTCCGACGATTCCTCGGGCTCCCTCCCTCGGGGGGTCGAGCCCAGGAAAAAGCGGATGTCGAGATGTCGGCCATGCTTTCCCGGGCCGCCGTGAGTGTTGGGTTGCAGTGCCCGCACTGCCTCTCCCGGCGTTCGCGGCTGGCTACATGGCGCCTCGGGTTTGAGCGCGGCTCCAAGCCGCGCCCGCCCCCAGTGCCGTGTTTACCGGAAGTGCATGAGGAACTTTGCAAGACCTGGAACGCCCCTTCCGGCACGTTTCACGTCAAACAAAGTTCTGTCACCCTCTCTTCCCTCGAGGTTGAGACAGCTGGAGGATGCGTCGGTGTCCCCAGGTGGAGTTGCCGCCGCGGTGCACTCGTGCCCGTAGGTGGCGGCCACCTGGGGGGGCTCGACCTAGACTCCCGTCCAAAGCATGTGGTGTCTCGGCATCTCTGGTGTCGAGAGCTTACATTGCGGCGGACCAAGCTGCCTCCTCTCTCCACGCTATGGCTCCTGCCAGGCCAGGGCGTTGAGAGAGCTCCACGAGGGTAAGACCGACCCAGCGCTTATGCAGGAACTCCGCGCCGCCACCGACCTCGCTCTACGGGCGACCAAGGTGACCACGCGGGCCCTGGGTCGGACGATGTCCACACTTGTGGTCCATGAGAAACTCCTCTGGCCGATCCTTGCGCAGATGAGTAACGCTGAGAAGGTCCGCTTTCTCGACGCACCCGTCTCGCAAGGGGGGGCTGGTTGGTGTTACTGTCGAGCCGCAGCGGCCCCGCTCACCCCCCGCCCGTCGGGGGGCGCGAGACCCGCACGCGGCCTCCCCCGGAGGGTTCTCGACAGTAAAGAAGCAGTCCTCCGTGCCGCGACTCGGCCGCCTCGGCCGTCGAGTCCCGTGCACTGCCTGCTTCCCAGCAGCCCTGGTCCTCTTCGACGCCCTCCAGCTCTGGCGCCCCCCACTCAGGGCGCCCCCCTGGAGGAGACAGCGAAGAGGAGACCATCGCCCCATCAGCAGCCGCGGCGAAGCGGCTGTCATGGGAAGACCTCAGGGGGATCGAGGCTACCATTGGGCCCGACCCCAGCCACATCGCTGGGTAGTCGGATAGGGACGGATCCTGCCCCGTCTCTCCATCTGCTGGCCCCCTCCGGGGGGCTAGCGCCCACTTACTCTCTAAGGAGAGTTTCCTCTCTCTCGGGGTTATCACAGCCGCTCCCACCCTCTGCACGACGGTGAACGGCAAACTCGACGTTGCGTCATGGTGAAGCGCAATGTCGAGTATAAACACCAGCCCTCAGCACTCTCAGTCAGACAGTGCGTTGAGCTGCGCAGTCACCAGGCAGGAAAAACAGCAGAGCTGATCTCCTCCCCGGGGGACCTCCCCCGGCAAGGAATCCGTACTGCTAGCCATCGAACCACCCCCCCGGGGAGACGATGAAAAAGATCGTACCTTTAGTCCCGTCTCATTTCTGGGAGCCTGTCCGGCTTCCCAGACTGTCAGGCTGGCAAGGGAAGATGATCCGTCTCAGCTACACGATCCAGTCGCCTCACGCCCGTCAAGTTCAAGGCGATATACCTCAGTCAGAGGATATTCCCGTAATTCGGGCGGAGGTCGCCACCCTTCTGGTGAAGGGAGTGATCAAGCCCGTCTCACCTGCCGAGATGTGCAATGGGTTTTACAGCCTGTACTTCATTGTCCCCAAGAAAGGCGGGGGTTGCGCCCTATCTTGGGTCTGTGTGTTCTGAATAGGCACCTACACAATAGCTGCCTTTCAGGTTGATCACGAAGAAGCGCATCCTGACGTCCGTCAGGTGTCAGGACCGGTTCATGGCAGTCGACCTGAAGGACACGTACTTCATGTCTCGATCCTCCCTCGACATCGGCCGTTCCGACGGTTCGCGTTCGAGGGACGGGCATATCAGTACAGGGTCCTCCCCTTCGGTCTGTCCCTGTCTCCACTAGTCTTTACGAAGGTTGTGGAAGCCACCCTCCTTCCCCGTTGGGAAGGAGGTGTACGGGTACTAACTATCTCGACGACTGGCTGAAGTTTTAGCACACTCTCGAGATCTGTTTTGTACACACAGGGACCTGGTGCTCCGGCACCTAGATCGGTGGGGCTACAAGTCAACTGAGAAAAGAGCAAGCTCTCCCTGGTGCAGAGCATCCTCTTTCTCGGTATGGAACTCGACTCTGTCCTCACGAGAGGCCCAGCTCACCCCCCGGGGGGGCGCGAGACCCGCGACGAGGAGGCCCGCACCCTCGCGGCCTCCCAGAGGCAGCGCGACTGACTAGCGCGCCCGATCAGTGTTGACCTGCCTGAAGATCAGACAGTCAGCGGTCCCCCTGTAACAAGAGGCTCCTGGGATACATGGCATCCTCGGGGGGGCGTATGGTCACACGCTTTTCTGCCGACAGACCCTAACCCCCTGGTCTCCATGACCTTCTTGCGGACAGGGGTCCCCTTTGGGATGCCTCCCTGCAAGGTTGGGGTGCCGTGTGCAACGGGCAAGCAGTGTCGGGGCGGTGGACGGGCCCCCGCCTGCGTTGGCATTTCAACTGCCTAGAGTTGTTGGTTGTGCTACTTGCATTTAGGAGGCTACTACCTCTCGTGCAGGGAAGCACGTGCTGGTCCGGTCGGACAGCACAGCTGCTGTGGCGTATTCTTTCACTCACAGCAGCTAACATGACTCGCCCGACGCCTCCTCCTCTGGAGTCAGCAGGTGATCAGCTCCCTGCGAGCCACACACATCCCGGGCGTCCTGAACCAGACAGTCGATGCGCTCTCTCGTCAGTCGACGCCTCGCGGAGAGTGGCGACTCCCTCCCCGCGCAGCCGGCTCATTTGGGGGCAGTTTGGCCAGACACAGGTGGTCCTGTTGCCTCCCCGAACTCCTCCCATTGTCCGCTTGGGTACTCCCTGTCCGAGGACCCTCGGCACGGATGCCCTTGCGCACAGCTGGCCGCGGGACAAGCGGAAGTACGCTTCCCCCCAGTGAGCCTCATTGCAAGGTCTGCCACCTTTCCGCGCTCCGTACCCTCTTGCGACCTAGGTGGCGGGCCTCAAGAGGCCCCGCCCCCTTCGAGCCTCTCGGGGTTGCCGCTCTTTCTCAGTCTTGATAAAGACGGCTTTCCGCATGGCTCTCACCTCCAAGAGGGTAGGGGATCTACAAGCACCCTCCGTGTCCACAGATTGCCTAGAACTGGGCCGGGATTCTCACGTTATCTTGAGACCCCGCCCCGGCTACGTGCCCAAGGTTCCCACCACTCTCCCGAGAGACCAGGTGGTGAACCTGCAGGCGCTCCCCACCGGGGAGGAAGACCCAACCTATCCGGTTGTGTCCAGTACGCGCACGGCGCCTCACTTGGACCGCACGCAGAGCCCAAAGCTCTGAGCAGCTCTTTGTCTGTTTCGGAGGTCAGAGGAGGGCTGTCTCCAAACAGAGGTGGCGCACTGGATCGTGGATGCCCTCTTTAGGGCATACCGATCTCATTTCGCCCCTGCCCTTGGGGGTGAGGACACCCCTCGTGGGCACTGGCTCAGGGCGCCTCTCTGGCAGACATCTGCAGAGCTGCGGGTTGGGCTATGCCTAACAACTCGTGAGGTTCTAATACCTACGCGCGGAACCGGTGTCAGCCCGCATCCTGGAAGGTGTGGGACCGGCAGCCGGTAGGGCGTACGCCTGCGGAAGCCCTTCCCCCTCCGGGGGGAGCAGTGGCGATCCCGCCTCACTTCTTTCCCCTCGGGTAAAGAACAGGCATTCCATCCATCACTAAGCACCCTTCCAGGGGACAGGCTGGGCAGAGCAGCCCTGCCCCCTTAGGCCGGGGAACAGTTGAGTTATCTCCCACATAGCTCTAACTGGACCTAGTGCTCCAGACGTGGTAACACCCCCTCCGTGGGCTGTTCCGTCTGATGTATCCTCATGAATGGTTCCCACCTTGGCAACCCATGACCTCCCCAGGTGGACTCCCACCTTGCGGTTAACTCCTGCAGCCACCCCAGGCCAGTCAACGTCGCTCCGCAGAGATTGTGACGCGGCTCAGTGCTGTGGCGTTTTCCATAGGAACCCCATTCTGTCGGTTCGACACAACGTCGAGAGACCGACAGAAAGGGAACGTCTTGGTTACGGATGTAACCTCGGTTCCCTGATGGAGGGAACGAGACGTTGTGTCCCTCATGCCACAACACTGGCCGCCCACCCCAGCGGTCGGGGGAGGATGCTTTAGGCTCCTCAGACCAAAGGTGAATGAATGAGCACGCCGGCTTCCCTCTTATACCCGGACATCCGGGGAGGAGCCCGGCATGCAAATTTCATTCGCCAATTTTCATTGGCCTTTTCTAAATACTCAGAAGATGATAGGTTCTCAAGACAAACCCCATTCTGTCGGTTCGACACAACGTCTCGTTCCCTCCATCAGGGACTGAGGTTACATCCGTAACCAAGACGTTTTCTTACAGAGAAATAAACAAATTAAAAACACTCACTCTCGATGTGTCTCGCGGTTCCTGGAGCACACACGAGGGCCTTATGAAACACTTTCTCCCCTCTTAATTCAGCAAAATAACCGCATATTAATGCTGGTACCGCAAGTTAAACACACAATGCGTTCGAATTTTACACTGATTTTATAACATTGAGTCACTTACGCTCTTCAAAAGCATCCCTTCTTTACCACGCGAGCACTGTTCGAGCCGCCTGATCAAGCGCGCTGCTCACCGGAGGAACACAAGAGCAAGACTCCTCAGCTCATTATCACCTCTTAAAGGGCCAGCGTAACATTTCTACCAGCGACTAAAAAGGATCGGATAACCCATACCCCTCCTAGGGATCAATTAGTTTTAGAGGTTTCTAGCATTAACTTTGTGACCCGGTTAACTCAACTCAACTCAACTTTATTTATATAGCGCTTTTACAATTTTCATTGTTACAAAGCAGCTGCACATGAGACACATTGACTACAAGCAAAACAATCAAAGTTGTACCTGCAAAAACAAGAAAAGGTTGAAACACAGAAGACAGACACACCCACACACAAAACACTCCACACACACAACACGCACACGCACCAACACACACAGACACAGAGACACACACACACACGGATGCGCACGCACACACACACAACACACACACACGTACGTACACAGACAAGTACGCACACACACACACGCTCAGTGAGAGCACACATTTAGGATAAAGGAGAGAGAAGCACAGGTCAAATATAACAGATAATAAATTCCTATATGCAATATTAATTAAGTAAAACTTTAAATTCTAAAGCAGCCCCCCCGGTCAGGCAGATAGTGCAAAAACAGTATGCAAACGGTGGCGAGGAACCCAAAACTCTAATCGAGAAAAAAAACCTCAGGAGAACCCAGGCCCAACCAGGGGATTCCAGTTCCCCTCTGGCAAAAGCTGCTGCCTCTGCACAAGCTCCAGAGAACTTGCACAACAAGGCTAAATAAAATAAATAAACTAAATAATAAAATAAATTATAGTTTAAGATTATCATTAATAATGATAATCTTTAAAGTTTTTTTCATTTAATATAGCACAAATGATATGGGGAACAAATCTCTTTCATACATGAGAAATACAGAGACCCTAAATGTATTCTAAATGTACAATATCAGCATTTTATGAAATTTGTAAATGGGGATTTTTGGAGCAGGTCAAATGCAGATAGAACCTTCTGATTCCGAAAAATCACTTTTATATTCACAATTATAAGGTTCTATCTGCAAAACATTAAGCAACACAAACAATGTACTTATAATGTTTGTAAAAACATGAAATTAGTATTGTAATATTGTGCTTTTATGAGATTTATTTAATATTTTAGGACTCATAACTTCTTGTTCAAGTTACGCATAAAAGGCAGTGCTAAATGTTTTATCTATAGTGCAGATTGTAATTTTAGTTAGGTACATGGTGGGTATTTTAACACATTATTGCAGTAACCATTAAGTTTCCATTGGTTTAGACAGAAAGCAGCTACTGTAATCTGAGCTAGACTGTATTCTACAGCAGGGCTGTGCAAAATTCAGAATTTCAGAATTTAATTCAATTAAATGAATGAATTTGAATTTGAGTTGACTCCACCCTACAGGATGTTGAATTGAATTTGAATTGGAATTACAGGAAGTGGAATTGAATTTATTGCAATTCAGAGAAATTCATTCTTATCACATATCAGTGAGAATGTGATACTTTTAAAGCGGCAGTCCGTAGGATTGACCTATTTGTCGCCATCTCAGTTTGTAATTGCTACTGCAGGTGATGTGCAGAGATTTTACTTTGTGTGAGTTGTGATTCGGCACTGCTCAACTGCACGGATGAGTCTGATGTTTTGAGTCGTGGCCTGTGACAGTGCAGTGGTGAAAGTCTTCACTGTACATCAGTAGCGCATAATAAACACAGATAACATGGCAGACGATATAACACGAAACAAATAAGAACATAAACGACACAAATAGCGCAAATGGAGGCTGTGTTGGAGAGTTTTGATATGATTTCGGGTGCTGGATCATTTTGTTATTTCTCATGGAAACTCCCGTAACGCAAACCGGACAGAAGATTCCCGAATGCGGGTCTCAAATGCTGACAGGCACGGTCATAAATCATTGTACATCATACAACTTTATATACTACTATATGCAAAGCCTTGCCATCATATCCGGGATATAAGTCCGTAAATTTGAGTAAAATCACAGGCTTCACTTGTCCGTGCTAATGAAATACAGATGTGGGGAGGTAATTTCTAAATCACACGAGGTCCCCAGATAATACTAATCCCGGGCGAATAGGGCTTACATTACATTTTTCATAATGAACATATAGAGAGAAAGAACAACCGATGAAACTGTACCTGTCTATATTAACACAACAAGTGCGCTACGGTTTTTGTGTTATCTACTGAAATATAAAAAATTTGTCTTACCTGTTCAGAAGAAATAAAGCGATGTCTGCATCCGTTTACAATCCTTTCAGATCACGGAGTTCCCGACACCTTTGAAATGCCTTGCCAATATTAATTTTCGCACGAGTCCGATCACATTCCCTGTTTCTTTGTAAACCGTCTTCAGTTCGTTCTTTCTTGTTTTTCACAAATGATGAATCCCCAGATGTCAACACTGCTTCGCATTTAAAAGTAAAAGTACTAAACGCCGCCATAAATAATACTAAACGTTGTATGAAATCTTACCCAACAGTTGTGAGTACAAGCTACAAATCGCCTGTCACTCGCAGCATACACGTGCTGGCTAGCAGCCGGATCCTCTTCGTTCTGTGTACGAATGTGACGAAATGACGCACAGATGAAAGACACCATATAAGGATCTCCGGAAAAGTCGACCCGACAGGTCAAATTACAAACCATTATTACAAGCGTTCCGTGGTGAATCCAGCAAGGGTAATGACACAGTTTTAAACAACGTTCTTTCATGTACTTGCTCAATAATTGGTTTTAGCTCATTTTTACTCCAAAAAACTTGCGGACTGCCGCTTTAAAGGAATTGGTCAAAAAATGAATTTTGTGTCTGATTACCATTTATATTGTCGCAATTACATGTTGACGGGCCTCAATAGCTTGTTGATTGGGCTGCACATACACTGGTCCTGCACATACACCTTGCCACAATATTTGTCAGGCGCATTTGTGCGTCACGTATTATCTGCACATTTATTGAATGGAAATGTTTCCGATTCACATATGCAAATCCTTCCTCAGATGGTGCCTTTATAGCAATGTGTGTGCAGTCGATCGCTCCGATTACATTAGGAAAACCGGCTTTCGCTGCAAATTGCGCTTTAATGTTTGGCTGGTCAACTGCATCGTATGGGAACCTTATATATCTGGTAGACATGCGGATGATCCCATCCCATACAGCTGGCATTGCACGGCTCAAAGACGACTGGCTTATTCCTGAGCGGTCTGCCATTTCCCTTTGGAAAGAGCCAGTTGCCAGGAAACCAAGTGTTGTGAGCACCTGTAAGGGAACGGGTAATGCGTGGCTCCTCGCTCTCTCTCTCCAAATTCGGACCCAACTCAGCACAAAGTCCCAAGAGGATAGCCCTTGGAAATCTGAAACTGCTGATAAGCCAGTCATCATCGTAGGCCAGAAAATCATTATGGTCCCTAAAAAATCGTTCTCTTCGGATTCTGCCATTAGCAATGTCCTCTAATAAGGCTAACGCTGCCATTGTCATGGACTAAGGGTTGTATTAATTTGCTCATGCTTTTATATGTTCTTTCTTAATTGCATAATTGATAACATATTCCCATAAGGCTCGTGTAACAATAGTGTGTCAATTATTTTATCAATTACAAATTAATCGTAATGTTTCTCACAGCTGGTGGTGCGATAGACTTGTCTAATGATTTGATAGTCTATATGTTTGTAACTTCACTTCATTGCCTCTAAGAGTCGCCAAAGGACAAAAACCACGAGAAATGTACATACGTCAGACATGAAGTTGGCGTTGAAGGAACGCACATTCACACGTCAATTTCACTGTTAGTACGTCCGACCGTGAGTGTGAAAGCCGTTACATGAGGCCCCTGGTCCTCTCTCTTCATACACTCCTGTCGCTCGTCCTTTTATGCTTCCGTTTATGCCATCTCCTCCGTGAGAGATGCGAGACCGGTGCAACGCGCAGCTGACACTCATTATCACTCGCATCACCGGCCTAGCACTGTTCCCTCACGGCTCTTGTCCCGCCTTCCTCGTTACAAATAACTACCATGTCTGTCCTCTGGTGTGACACACATAAAAGAACCACAAATTTGTTTTTATCTCATAATATCTTAAAGAACAGTTTGGGTATTGCAGTAGGGGAGTTATAGTCATCACTCGTCTTAAAATAGTATATTTTTCAGAAGTTTTGAAAGGATGACAACAAATTTTGTCTCATATTTATTGAAAACAAACAAGTCATTGGGAAAAAATAATGTAATTTCATCCTAAAAAAATCACACTTCGAATAAGAGTCTAATGATGAATATAGATGTCTCTCATGCTATTTGTATGTTATTAAGAGATTTTTCTTTTCTTAATTCTTGCCGTGTCACACCATAGGACATTTTAGTAAAAATGCTAAAAAAAAACTTGACCAACTTGACCAGATCATGAACAACTTTATGGAGATGCAGATTTCATTTTCCAACAGGACTTTGCACCTGCACACAGTGCCAAAGCTACCAGTACCTGGTTTAAGGACCATGGTATCCCTGTTCTTAATTGGCCAGCAAACTCGCCTGACCTTAACCCCATAGAAAATCTATGGGGTATTGTGAAGAGGAAGATGTGATATGCCAGTCCCAACAATGCAGAAGAGCTGAAGGCCACTATCAGAGCAACCTGGGCTCTCATAACACCCGAGCAGTGCCACAGACTGATCGACTCCATGCCACGCCGCATTGCTGCAGTAATTCAGGCAAAAGGAGCCCCAACTAAGTATTGAGTGCTGTACATGCTCATACTTTTCATGTTCATACTTTTCAGGTGGCCAAGATTTCTAAAAATCCTTTCTTCGTATTGGTCTTAAGTAATATTCTAATTTTCTGAGATACTGAATTTGGGATTTTCATTAGTTGTCAGTTATAATCATCAAATTAAAAGAAATAAACATTTGGAATATATCAGTCTGTGTGTAATGAATGAATATAATATACACGTTTCAATTTTTGAATGGGATTAGTGAAATAAATCAACGTTTTGATGATATTCTAATTATATGACCAGCACCTGTATACTGTGTGACCATAGAACCTTCTCTTTTCATTATGTTATAATTTGGAATGGTATTTTGTAAAGTTGCCAGGAGGTCATAAAGATGCAAATTAGCTGTTGAGTGGACGAAGATACTCTTCCCTGCTCAACTCTGATTGGTCGATTCAAACTCAGGTGGGCATGCCCTCTAATGAGGTTAAATATCAAGCCTGCTTTGAAGTCCTCTCTTCTCGTCTGCTATATACTGGCCCTCAAAACTTGGTTCGTGGCATCTCTTCGGAGACTGCCCTTTTCCCCCACTGGGAGAAAAGAAGGAACAATGGACTTCTGCCGCCACGTGGCTAAGCCATGCGGCCGATCACGAGGCCCGGGACTTTCCAGCTGGACTGCATTCTGAAACCTTTTGAACAATTCTATCTCTACACGCGCATACAGATATCAGTCCAGCACAGAGCTTGCAAGTATCCATTTCTATTTATAGAATAGCTGCGTTTAAGTTCGTACCTCTTTGGTAAAGATGATTTTTATTGGTGTTCAGAAATCGCTGCCATGCCCTCTCTCTCTCTCACTCACCTTATCTCTCTTTCTCTCTCCGCTCTCCCTAGCGCATTCATGTTTCATGTATTTGTTTGTGTTTATGCGATCGTTATTGGTGTTACCATGTAAAGTAGTTTAATAAACAACCATATATATTCATTTGTGATGGGTTTTCTGTATGCATGCTCACAAATTTGGTCCCTTTAACTGTGTTTCGATTTATGCTACCTTTGCTCTAAATCCTGTTTGGTAAAGTCACGTTATGTATGGCCATGAGATAATGTAAAGTATATAATATCATTGATGCATTCGCGGGACGAATGCATACAAGTATTGTTATGCTTTATATTACTAATCAGAGACTGTAAAATATATATTTTTGATCACGATAATTATACGTATTTTCCTTTGAGCTAAACTAATTCCTTGACTGAAATTTATGTTTTAATAACTCATTTCACGGATGTGATCTTGATAGATCTGGCGGAGAACCATATTTGGTGAGCTCATCATTATTTTAACTAGCTAAAACCCATACAAACAATATATGTTCCCTTTCTGTCGGTCTCTCGAAGTTGTGTCGAACCGACAGATGGGGTTTGACTTGAGAACCTATCATCTTCTGACTAATTTTGAAAAGGCCAATGAAATTGGCAAAAGAAATTTGCATGCTGCATTCATTCACCTTTTGTTCTTCGGAGAATTCGCATCTGATGTCAAGACTCACTCAAATAGCGGGATTCTTACGACGTGGTGCAGTGGATTGTCCCTCGGCAGTGACTTCTCCTGGGCAGTTCCATGGGTGTTTTTTTTCTAAAAGAGCAAATTTCTCCAACGTGGCATGTCCCGCTGTTCTCATGGGTGCCACACTCTCATAGAGGAGGGGGACGGACACGACGTCTGCCTCAAGTGCTTCGGCACGCTGAGGCAACATTCATGGATACGTCCTGCCCACACTGGGGGCTGATGATGATCCAGACGTTGCAGTCACGGGTGGCTGTGTTCTTATGGACTTAGCCACCACCTCGTCTGCTTCCCATCCCGTGATAGCAGCGGCTTCGGCCCTGCCGTCCGCCATGGCGAGCAGCGAGGGTGATATGGGGATTATCGTGAGCGCTAATCCGTCAGCCACGGGCTTGCGGACCGCTCGCGCCCCCGTCTCGCTCGTCTGACCATTCCCCAAAAGACGGTTCCGTCTTGTTCCTCAGCCACATATTCGGAAACGGTGTGTGATGAAGATGAGAGGTCGAAGGCAACATCGGAGGGCGACCTACTGGCGTCCGACCCCGTCGATTCCGTGGAGCTCCCTCCCTCGGGAGGTCGAGCCCAGGAAGAGACGGACGTCGAGATCTCAGCCATGCTCTCCCGGGCCGCCGCGAGCATTGGGTGGCACTGCACCGCACCGCCTTCCCCAGCGCTCACAGGTGGACACTTGGTGCCTCGGGTCTGAGTGGCATATAAACTGCCTGGAGTTGTTGGCTATGCTGCTTGCACTGAAGAGGACGCAACCTCTCGTGCAGGACAAGCACGTGCTGGTCCGGTCGAACAGCACAACTACCGTGGCGTATATTAACCATTAGGGTGGTATTCGCTAACGACAGTTACCACAACTCGCCTGACGCCTCCTCCTGTGGAGTCAACAGGTGACGAAGTCCCTGCGAGCCACACACATCCCGGGCAACCTGAACCAGACAGGCAACTCCACCCCCTGCGCAGTCCAGCTCATTGGGTGCAGTTCGGTTGGGCACAGGTATACCTGTTCGCCTCCCTGGACACCGGCCATTGCCCGCTATGGTACTCCCTGCCCGAGGCCCCCTCGGCACAGATGCCCTAGCGCACAGCTGGCCGCGGGGCAAGCGGAAGTACGCCTTCCCCCAGTAAGCCTCATTGCACAGCTCCTGTGCAAGGTCAGGGAAGACCAGCATCAAGTGCTACGAGTTTGCGCCGTACTGGCCCAACCGCACTTTGTTCTCAGAGCTAATGCTCCTGACAACAGCTCCCCCTAGCCAATTCCCCTGAAGATGGACCTTCTTTTGCAGGGAAGGGCACGTTGTGGCATCTGAGCCAGACCTCTGGATCCTCCATGTCTGGCTCCTGGACGGAACGAGGAGATCCTGAGTGGCCTACCCCCCGGTGGTGGTTGAGATCATCACTCAGGCTAGGGCCCCTGCCACTAGGCGGCTGTACGCCTTTAAGTGGCGCCTCTTCTCGTCCTGCTGCTCTTCTCGAGGAGAAGACCTGCAGAGTTGCTCGTTGGGAACGGGTTGTCCTTCCTACAAGAGAGACTCGAGAGTAATCTCTCCCATTCCACACTGAAGTGTATGTAGCCGCCATTGCCGCTCATCATGAACCAGTTGCTGGAAATTCTCTGGGACAGCACGACCTAGTCATTAGGTTCCTAAGGGGCGCGAGAAGGCGGAATCCGCCTCGTCCGCGCTCTGTACCCTCTTGGGACCTCAATGCGGTCCTGGCGGGCCTCCAGAGGCCCCCCTTCGAGCCCCTGGGAGATGCTGCTCTTTCTCTTACGATGAAGATGGCTCCCCTGGTGGCGCTCGCCTCCATCAAGAGGGTGGGGATCCATAAGCATTCTCCGTGTCCACTGATTGCATAGAGTTCTGGCCTGGAGACTCTCACGTTATCCTGAGATCCCAGCGCGGCTACGTGCCCAAAGTTCCCACCACTCCCTTTCGGGACCAGGTGGTGAACTTGCACGCTCGCCACTGGGGAGGAAGACTCAACCCCATCCGTGTTGTGTCCAGTACACGCGCTGCTCCTCTACTTGGACTGCACGCAGAGCTTTAGGAGCTCTGAGCAGCTCTTTGTCTGTTTTGGAGGTCAGCAATAGAGGAGAGCTGTCTCCAAACAGAGATTGGCGCACTGGATCGTGGACGCCGTCGCTACGGCGTACCGATACCAGGCTGCCTGTGCCCGCTGACAGTGAGGGAACACTCCACCCAGGGTGTAGCCTCCTCGTGAGCACTGGCGCAGGGTGCCTCTCTGGCAGACATCTGCATTCCCCAGTGGCCCTTACGGTGCCGGGAGGCTTCTCGCTGTTAGAGAAACAAGGCCTCCGCCTGTGACGGCCGGTGGCAGGGGCTTCCCACCTTTCCAAAGGTCTGGGACCCCCTACCTCTCCACTGGATGGTTACAATTCACTGCAGGGTAACTAATATCTTTAAGCTACCTATGTTTGTCTAGTGGGTGGCCCCCACCCTTTCTACATGAGGGTAGTTCTTCCACACACCCTTTGCCCTCGTGCTCCTACTCACAGTTCTAGTTCCTTGGGTAATGCGCACACACGTATTCCCACTCCGTGATAGGTAAGGTATGACGTGTAGTTGTTAAGGCTTTCTTTCCTTGATGTATAACTGGTCGTTGTCCAGGTTGTGAGAAGAAAAAGAAAACAGTTATTCCACACTGGAGGTTGTAGTAGGCCGGTACAGCAACTGAATGTCCCATGGCCAGAACTGCTGGATCCTGTTCCAGTATTTGTTGTGCTGCTGGTCCCAGTAGTCGTCTGGCGTACCAATGTCGTGAAGGGTGCAGTACCACTCTCTCATTCCAGTATTGGGGTCGGTTCTGTGAATATTCTTCTTCTTGTAGTGGAAGACATCATTTCCGTAGTAATCTAATCTCCTCCTGTCGTATAAGGTTATCCGGGGCCGTGATGTCACGCTGAACAGAAACTCTGCTGATCTGAGAATCTGCAGTTCTGCTTTGGAACACCCCCAGTCTTGTCCTGTTTAAAGGTTGTGATAAGACTGAGGTAGAGAAAGATAGAAAGAAAAATAGAGAGAGAGAGAGAGAGAGAGAGAGAGAGAGCACATAATGCATAGCCCTCTCAGTTAGTTCTCTTGGGGTCATAAAAGAGCAAATAAACTTGTTGTCTCTATGTGTGCAATTTCTGAAGGGGAGGGGCTTACTGTCAAAATAACAAACAAAACATATGATATCTTCCTGCCTATTAGTGTCTTAAGAGAATATAACTATACTGCATGCCCCAAAATGAAAACAATTCTATGCTATCTCCCTTACTATTCAAAAACAAAGATATAATGGTAAAATAAAGTGGCACCCCTTGTCTTGATTTTGTGTTAGGCAGTTATGGAATCTCATCATATTCTTCACATTTTTCCATTGCTGTGACCATAGTTAACATAAATGCTTCAGAGTCATGTTGCATATTTAGCTTTGCATGTACTGACATTTGTTTTGCTGTGGCTCTAACCAACAAAGACCTTATCATAGGGATAACACAACAAAGCAATATTGCAGAAATCATTAAGACAGCAACAATTATCATTCACACTTGAGTTAGCCATTCTACCCAGGACCCAAACATTGACTCAAACCATGTTCCAAATGCCTTATCTGTTCCAGCATTGGCCGTTACTTCATCCCTTAGATTTTTCATTTTTTCCATAGCGTGAGTGAAAGACCCATCAGGGGAAGTATTATTAGGAATATAAGTACAACACTCTTCTCCAAACATTACACAAACCCCTCCTTTTTCAGCCAACAACCAGTTTAGGGCTTGTCTATTTTGCCAGGCCATTTTACTTGTTGGGGCTAATTGTTCTCCAAGCGCTTCAAGTGCATCATTTGTAAAATTAATAAACCTCTGCTGATTGTAATATAGATAATTAATCCATTCTGTGTTCTTAATTGGGGTTATCCATATAAGGATAGATTCAAATACAGATTTCACCTCATTTCTTGCTTTAAATTGGTGTGGAATATTTCTAGATTGACCAATAGCATCCAAATAAACATTTGGTTCACTTTGGTAGGCTCTTTTCATTATATTATGTTTGGGCTTGCTTTTTACATTTTCATTTGGGTCATTTGACATCTTGTATTAGTTTTACTCTTGCACATAAACCTATCCATTTTTCTGGCAATGTTGGTCTCAGTTTGCTTCCTCCACACAACCAAAAATAGTCAGCAATAGCATTCACTTGAGTTTGGTAAGATTCAATTAATGGCCATCCTGTTGTCATATTTGGGCAGTTTTCCCAAACTATCACTGTGAAGTTATCTGTGAATGTGGCTGAAGCAAACTTATTACTCCAATGTCTTTTAACACTCTTTTGGCCTCGCATCCTATTATCCAAATGCCAAATAGTTATGGAATTTCCTTCAAACAATCCCACATTATTTCCACCCTCTTTGTTTGTACCATTAAAGCATTCATATGGTAATGTTTAATCTATTTCATAAACAGCTGGAACTTCAATCATGTTTGTTGGCAGGTTTACATCAATGTTCATACACTCCTCTCCTCATAATGGATGAGTATAGTAGTGTTCCCTGTTTTCACGCCTGCCAGGGCTAAGCATTCTGCATGGCAAAAAGGAACAGCGTTTCTCTTTTTAGTATGTTTTGTGTAATGTCCAGCGCAGTGTCTATAGTCATATCGGTTTGGCACAACGATGAGTTTGCTCAGTGGTGAAGGGGTTCAAAACACACAACTGTCCATGTATGACTGTTCCACTGTAAAACATGCCCACATATACCGCTCATTGTGAATGGCAATGTCCCAAAGTCTCTCATACTGTGGCAGTTCATCACAAGTCGAAGTCTGGGGGTGACCACTTGACAATTCTGAAGTCGATTGTTGGTAAAGCCGCCTCAGGAACAATTGGTCATGGGGCTTCTATATTTTATTGAGGTCCTCGTCTGTGCCACTGTGAATATATACAGTAGCTTCATACACAACAGTTAATTGTCTCATATATATTCTTAGTTCAATCTTGCAACTGTTCCAAAAACGTCTTTCACAAGAGCCTCTTAAATAACATAATGCATGGCATTACTATGCCTGTAAGCATTTAATAAAGCTCAAGTTTGTAATTCTGTTGGTTTACATATAATGGTTCATTAAAGAGAGATTTAGAAGGCGCACCTCTCAAAAACATACATTATAGATGTTTAATTAATATTTGGAGCATAAGGATTACTAGATAAGGGGTTTAGAATAAACACACACACAGAGGCCTTATACACCAAACTTCTCATACTCACACGGCCATCACCTAAACTTCTCATGCACTCTCACACTCTCTCTCACACACACACCTTTCTATGAGGACCAACGGCATTCAGGGTTTACCTTTAGCAGATCGCACAAAACACTACTATATAAGCAAAAGGATCAATTTATTTTTAGGGCCCTTATTTTGTGCAGGCAGCTGTTTGGTTCACCCGTCACAGCCATCAGCCTCCTGCCCTCTTTCCTGGATCACATCCAGGGGGGGTATTATTAGATTTATTATATTGGTATGAGCAGACTTTGTTCAGGTAGTGTTTCAACACTCCTACTCTACAACAGTTCTTTACAATCTCCTCCCACGGCATGTAAGGCCACTCCCACTGGGCAGAGTTTAAGTTTAAAATTTCTGTTCGTTGTTTCAGGTACCACTCCTTCCTTTCTTCAGTCAGAATCTGTTCTATCCCTTCTGCATCAATGTATGTCACTCCCTACCAAAAGTGGTTACTAATTCCCTTAGTTTCAGACAGCACTCTTGCTATGGTCTGTATTCTATCCTGAAGGGCTATGCTTCTCTCATAAGCAAGGCCTGGCCCCTCTTCAGCCATGCAAACAGTAATTCAGTGAACTGAAACAAAACAAAATAAAGCAAAATTTACAATGGGAAATAAGTCTCATCTTGAAACTCAAATATTAATCTATGATCATAAAATCAATAATAAGAACATAGTTTCAAAACGATCAATCTTAAATAAGCAATCTTCCATCATCAATAATGAAAAGAAAATCTCAAAACTTGAAAATCAATAATTGAATAAACTGAAATAAAAAGGAAAGTCTAAATAAAAAGTCCCAGAACTTCAAACTTGAAAACAATATCTCAATAAACTGAGATAGAACCAAACAAAAGTCAAAACTTCAAAGTTAAAAATCAGTAGCTCAAAAAATTTAAACAGTAAAATAAGAATTCCAAAAGCTTTAAAGCTAAAAGCCAATAACTTAATAAGTAAAACAATAATTCAATAAACAACAAAATGAGAGTCTTGACTTTAAACTTGAAAAGTCAATAAACTTCAATAACTGATTATACTGAATCAATAACATAAAATAATAAAATGAAGATCTCAAGAACTCCAAAGTTAAAATCAATGATTCACTAAAATAAAAGAAAAATGTCTCAAACTTCAACTTTAAAACTCAACAAACAGAAATGAACCAAAGTGAAACAATAAAATAAAGGTTACTATTGGGGAAGGGAGGTCTCAAAGCATGAGGCTAAAATAATTTATTTATTTAAAAAATCGTTTTAAGAAAGACAAAGTCTTGAAACAGGAAACTAAAAGTTAACTTATACTAACCAATAAAGAGAAAGTTTCAAACTATAAACTCAAAAACTACCTCTATGACTAGAATAAAAAGTCAGCTGTGTATCCTTTATAAGCCAATATTTTTTAGAAAAAAGTTTTAGTATTCTGTAATTCCCAGTACATGTACATGACCATGGGTGACTTTTTCTATGTTGGCTCTAACACAACTTTTCAGCCGTGATCGTCCCTAATATGTCACCTTCTTTTTTCTAGGTGTTTATCCTATGTGAGCTCTCGCAAGGCAATGCCCTGGTCATCCCCCAAATACACCTCATATTTTTATTATAGTCACAATATTTCAACACGCAATATCAGTCTTTTGAACACTTTCCATAATGCAATCTTTGATTGAAAGCAAAGATTCAAAAAATGTTCAAAAAATTCTTATAACAGTATTTGAACTCATTATTTAAACGAAAATATAATTTCGAAGGATACGTAATATATATTTGTATATAATCATCATTTTTAATAGTTTTCTATTGTCTCCCTAGATCTTCGGTCCTTCATGCATGATTACTCTCTCACACACACACACACACACACGCACGTGCACACACACGCGCACACACACACACACACAGTTGCTACTCATTCTGGGATTGTGGCCAGCAGCCCCTCCTTCGCACTCAAGTTTTTCTCAGCTAGTTTGATACACAGAACACTACATAGACAATTTAGACAGACAAGACACAAATTTAATTCTTCATCTACACGCAATTCTTCTTCTGCACGAATAAATAATATCCCCTTTGAGACGAGCCTTATTCATCTCAAGGCCTCGCATCTTTGCAGAATAAATAATGTCCCCTTTGAGGTGAGCCTTATTCATCTAAAGGCCTCGCATCTTTGCGGAATAAATATTGTCCCCTCTTTGGACGAGCCTCTTCGTCTCAGGCCTCGCATCTTTGCAGAGTAAATATATCTTAAAGCCCCCTTGAGCTAAACTAAAACTACAGGCAGTTCCTTACTGCACACTCATTCATCCATCCTCATTTACACCTTCTCGTTGAGACCTGGTACCCTCCTGCAATTTAAACATATTAATTTGTTCTTTAAAGTGGAGAAGGGTTTTATAGAAACCAACTCTACCCAAAACTCACCTCCAGCAGACCACACAGATGTTAAAATTTAAACTATAAGCAAAAGTATGCTCACCTATAATGCGCACTTGATCTGTGCAGTCAGCCGGATGGCATGCCCTCGGGTGTTGTCAGATGTCTTCAGCTTCTTTCCACTCCTGCTTGGCTCGCCAATTGATGGGGGATCTTGAAGTTAAAAAATGTCTCAGACAAAGAAGGTCCAGGTGTCAAAGAGTCAAAGAGAGCCAAACAAAGTGAGATGTCCTAAGTCTTCTGAAAACCAAGTGTTCCCTTTCTGTCGGTCTCTCGACGTTCTGTCGAACCGACAGATGGGGTTTGTCCTTGAGAACCAATCACTTCCGACTTCTTAGAAAAGGCCAATGAAAATTGGCAAATGAAATTTGCATGCCGGACTCCGCCCCCGGATATCCGGGTATAAAAGGGAGACGGCGTGCCTCATTCATTCACCTTTTGTTCTTCGGAGCCTTCGCTCATGATCAACAGACTTCGCTACAAGACTGCCGGCTCTACGACATGGTGCAGCGGACTGTCCCTTCCTGCAGTGACTTCCCCTGGGCGTCTCGGCGTTTCCAGAAGTGTTCGAGTTTTTTCTCTAAAAGAGCAAATTTCTCCAGCGTGGCATGTCCCGCTGTTCTCTTGGGTGCAACACACTCATCGAGGAGGGGGACGGACACGATGTCTGCTTCCAGTACGCTGGGGCAGATGTTGTGGATACGTCCTGCCCACACTGCGGGCGGCTGATGATTCAGACGTTGCGTCATGGGTGGCTGTGTTCCCACGGGACTCAGCCATCACCTTGTATGCTTCCCGTTCCGTGACGGCAGGACTACGGCCCTGCCGCCCGCTACAGCGAGCAGCGAGGGTGATACGAGGATTACTGTGAGCGCTAATCCGTCAGCCACTGGCTCGCGGACCGTTCGCACCTCGCCTTGCTCGTCTGACCGTTCCCCAAAAGATGGTCCGCCGTCTTATTCCTCAATCACGTATCGGACATGGTACGTGATGATGATGAGATGTCTGTTGCAGCATCGGAGGGTGACTTACTGGCATCAGACTCCGACAATTACTTGAAGCTCCCTCCCTCGGGGGGTCGAGCTCAGGTAGAAGCAGACGTCAAAATGTCAGCCATGCTTTCCCGGGCCGCCGACATTGGGTTGCGGTGCACCGCACTGCCTCTCCCAATGCTCGCGGCTGGATACACGGTACATCGGGCTTGAGAGCGGCTCCAAGCCGCACTCGCCCTCAGTGCCGTATTCCCCCGGAAGTGCATGAGGAACCTAGTACGACCTGGAACGCCCCCTTCGGCGCGTACACGTCAACTAGTTCCACCACCCTTCCCTCAATGGTGGGGCAGCTAGAGGATACGTCGGTCCCCCCGGGGCTCGACCTAGACTCCCGTCCAAAGCACGTAGGCTTTTCGGCATCTGAGGTGTTGAGAGCTTACTCTGCTGCGGGCCAAGCTGTCCCCTCTCTCCATGCTATGGCCTTCCTGCAGGCCAATGCATGGAGAGAGCTCCACGAGGGTAAGACCGACCCAGCGCTTATGCAGGAACTCCGCGGTTTCACCGACCTCGCACTCGGGCAAACAAGGTGGTCGGGCGATGTCCACACTTGTGGTCCAGGAGAGACACCTCTGGCTGAACCTTGCACAGGTGAGTAACTCTGAGAAAGTCCGCTTTCTCGATGCACCCATCTCGCAAGGGGGGGCTGTTTGGTGATACTGTCGAGTTCGACAGTTAGGGAGCAGACAGAGGATATCACGTATGTCCTCCCCAGCCGCGACTCGACTGCCTTCTGGCCGCCGAGATCCCGTGCACCGTCTGCTTCCCAGCAGCCCTGGTCCTCTTCGAGACATCGAAGAGGAGACCACCACCCCATCAGCAGCCGCGGTGAAAGCCATGCGGCCCTCATGGGAAGACCCCAGAGAGTTCGAGAATATCTTTCTAAAAGTTTTTCTCCCTCTCTGGGTGTTTATCACAGCCGCTCTCACCCTCTACACGACGGTGTTCGGCAACTCGACGTTGCATCACGGCGAGACCCAATGTCGAGGATAATCAGCAGCCTAAGCACTCTCAATCAACGGTGCTTTGTGCCACATCATTGTCTAGGTATTATCACAGCCGCTCTCACCCTCTGCACGACAGTGTTCGGCAACTCGACGTTGCGGCAAGACCCAATGTCGAGGATAATCATCAGCCTAAGCACTCTCATTCAATGGTGCGTTGTGCTACATCTTCGCCAGACAGGTAAAACTGCAGAGCCGATCTCCTCCCCGGGGGTCCCCCCACGGCGAGGGATCCGTACTGCCATCCATCGAACCACCCCCGGGAGGTCGATGAAGCAGAACGTACCCCTAGCCTCCCTGTCGGTCCCTGGGAGCCTGACAAGAGCTTCCCAAACCATCACGGTGACTACGGGATACGGTCCGTCTCGGCTACGCGATCCAACTCCCCGGACGCCTGCCCAAGTTTCGGGGCATCCTCTTAACCTCAGCAGAGGCAAGGATGCCCCGTGCTTTGGGCCGAGGTCGACACCCCTCTGGTGAGGAAGCGATCGTGCTCGTCCCTCTAGCTGAGATGTTCAACGGGTTTTACAGCCCGTACTTCATCGTCTCCAAAAGAGCAGGGGTCGCTAGATCTGCGTACCCTGAACAGGCACCTACTCAAGCTGCCGTTCAGGATGCTCACGCAGAAGCGCATCCTGGCATCTGTCAGATATCAAGATGGATTCATGGCAATCGACCTGAAGGACGCTTACTCTCATGTCTCTTTCTCCCTCGTCATCGCCCGTTCCTACGGTTCGCTTTCGAGGGTGAGGCATATTAGTAGAGAGTCCTCACCTTCGGTCTGTCCCTGGCCCCACGAGTCTTCACGAAGATCGTGGAAGCCGCCCTCACTCCCCTCAGGGAGAGAGGTGTGCGGGTACTAAACTATCTCGACGACTGGCTCATTTGACACACTCGTGAGATCTGTTATGTACACACAGGGACCTAGTGCTTAGGAACCTAGATCGATTGGGACCACAGGTCAACCAAAAAGGAGCAAGCTCTCCTCTGTGCAGAGCATACTCTTTTTTGGTATGGAACTCAACTCTGTTACAGCGCGACTGCGCTCAGTCAGTGTTGAACTGCCTGGAATATTTCAAGCAGTTAGCGGGAGGAGGCTCCTCGGTACATGGCATCCTCGACGGTGGTGATACCCCTCAGGTTGATGCACATGAGACCGCTCCAACACTGGCTACAGAGTCGAGTTCCCTGGAGAGCATGGCACACCGGCAGCAGGCGGATGGTGATTATGCTTTTCTGCGGACGCACCCTAACCCCTTGGTCTTCAATGACCTTTTCTACGGACGGGGGTCCCTCTCGGGCAGGCGAGACGAGTCAGGGTCGACAGACGCCTCCCTGCAGGGTTGGGGTGCCATGTGCAACAGGCACGCAGTGTCAGGGCGATGGACGGGCCCCCGCCTGCATATCAATTGCCTAGAGTTGTTGGATGTGCTACCCGCACTGAAGGGGTTACAACCTCTCGTGCGGAACAAGCACGTGCTGGTCCGGTCGGACTGCACTACTGCCGTAGCGTTTTTAACTGCCAGGATGGCGTTCGCTTATGGCAGCTAACACGACTTGCCCGACGCCTCCTCCTGTGGAGTCCGCAGGGCCACACATATCCCAGGTGACCTGAACCAGACAGCCGATGTGCTCTCTCGTCAGTTGACGCCTCGCGGAGAGTGGCGACTCCACCCCCGCGTAGCCAGCTCATTGGGGACAGTCAGGGCGGGCTCAGGAAGACCCCTTCGCCTCCCTAGACACCACCCATTGCCGCTAAGGTACTCCCTGCCTCGGCACGGAGGCTCTAGCGCACAGCTGGCCGTGGGACAAGCGGAAGTACGTCTTCCCCCAGTGAGCCTCATTGCACAGACCCTGTGCAAGGTCAGGGAGAGGAGCATCAAGTGTACTAGTTGCGCCATACTGGCCCAACCGGACTTGGTTCTCGGAGCTAATGCTCTTGACGACAGCTCCCCACTGGCCGATTCCCCTGACGAAGGACCTGCTTTCCCAGGGGAAGGGCACGTTATGGCATCACGGGCTAGACCTCTGGAACCTCCATGTCTGGCCCCTGGACGGAACGAGGAGATCCTGAGTGGCCTAACCCCTGCGGCGGTTAAGACCACTACTCAGGCTCGGGCCCTGGCCACTAGGTGACGATACGCCTAGTGGTGCCTCTTCTCATCCTGGTGCTCTTCTATAGGAGAAGACCCACGGAGTTGCTTGATCAAGTGGGTGCGGTCCTTCCAGAGACTCGAGAATAATCTCTCCACTTCCACACTGAACGTGTATGTAGCCGCTGTGGCCGCTCATCACGACCCAGTTGCTGGTAGTCTCTAGGACAGCACAACCTGATCATTTGGTTCCTAAGGTGCGCGGGAAGGCTACCACCTCACCCACACTCCGTACCCTCTTACGACCTTGATGCGGTCCTGGAGCCCCTCGGAGATGCCGCTCTTTCTCACTTCACGATGAAGACGGCTCTCGGGAGGACGCTCAAGAGGGTAGCGGACCTACAAGCATTCTCCGTGTCCACAGATTGCCTAGAACTCGGGCCCGGTTATTCTCACGCTATCCTGAGACCCCGGCCCGGCTACGTGCCCGAAGTTCCCACCACTCCCCCAAGACACCAGGTGGTGAACTTACAGGCGCTCCCCACCGGGGAGGAAGACCCAACCCCATCCGTGTTGTGTCCAGTATGCGCATTGCGCCTCTGCTTGGACCGCACGCAGAGCCGCAGTAGCTATTTGCACTGGCTCGAGGCGCCTCTCTGGCAGACATCTGCAGAGCTGCGGGTTGGGCTACACCCATCACCTTCGCGAGGTCCTACAGCCTTCGCGTAAAACCGGTCGGCGAGTCTTGTGGGCATCAGGCAAGACCGGTGACCGGTAGGGTGTACGCCTATGACAGTACCTGACCTTAGGGGGTCAGCGTACTACTAGCCTCCCTTCTTCCCCCACTGGGTGAAGAACAGGCACTCCATCCATCACTAGCAAGCACCTCCTGTGGGCGGGCTGGGCAGAGCAGCCCTGCCCCTTAGGCCGGGTATCACCTGAGTTATTTGCTACATAGCTCTAACCGGACCTAGTGCTACCAGACGTTGCAACCCCCCAGCAGGGTGGTTCCGTCTGATGTATCCTCACTTTTACTTGAAAATAACTTGCTTTTAAAGTAAATAAGATTGACATATGAAGTTTTCAAATGTTGCTGGACCCTGTCTGTATCATAGTTACCAGTAAACAATGGAAAGTATCCAGGTCTCAAAGTGAACAACATGCCTCGAACTTCTGAACTTTAGGTCAGGCCTCTGAAACATCCCTGGATTTTGCATTGCTCAAATGTGTTCTATACTTGGGTAAAATAATTAAAAATGCATTTATGTGAACAATCAATCATTGCTTAAGTATATTGATTATATCATTAAATCATCAAATCATCATCATATATTCACTTTTATACACTCATCTTTGGTTTAGTGTGATTTTTTTATTATTCTACTAACACACCTATGGTATTAACATTCCTATGAATACTTCTTATAACTGGGGTAAATAACAGAGCCCAATGTTACACATAATATGCACAAAATTATTCACAATATATTCAGATCTGGACTCATAGAAGGCAACTTCAGAATAGTCCAATGTTTTGTTCTTATCCATTCTTGGGTGACTTTAGCTGTGTGTTTTGGGTCATTATCCTGTTGGAGGACCCATGACCTGCGACTGAGACAGAGCTTTCTGACACTGGGCAGTACATTTCGCTCCAGAATGCCTTGATAGTCTTGAGATTTCATTGTGCCCTGCACAAATTCAAGGCACCCTGTGCCAGATGCAGCAAAGCAGCCCCAAACCATAGCCGAGCCTCCTCCATGTTTCACTGTAGGTATGTTGTTCACTTCTTTGAAAGCTTGACTTTTTTGTCTGTGAACATAGCTGATGTGACTTGCCAAAAAGCTCCAGTTTTGACTCATCTGTCCAAAGGACATTCTCCCAGAAAGATTGTGGCTTGTCAATATGAATTTTAGCAAATTCCAGTCTGGCTTTTTTATGTTTTTCTTTCAAAAGTGGGCTCCTCCTGGGTCTTCCATGGAGCCCACTTTTGCTCAAAAAGCGACAGATGGTGTGATCAGAAACTGACGTACCTTCACCTTGGAGAGACAAAATAGAACAACAGTTCAACACCAACGACGCGAGAAGCATGTGGAAGGGCATCTGAAACATCACTGACTTCAGGGGGAACACAACAACCACTGCGAACACTGCTGCCTCTCTACCCGATGAGCTAAACTCATTTTACGCTCGTTTCGAAGAGCACAACAACTACTACACAGAGAGCGCACTCGCTGCTGATACAAATGAGGTTAATAACGTTACACTCTCCATCGCGGATGTAACCCGATTCTTCCGACAGGTGAACATTCGCAAAGCCGCTGGTCCAAATGGCATCCCAGGCTGTGTACTAAGAGCGTGTGCTGACCAGTTAGCTGGAGTTTTTACGGACATTTTTAAGCTCTCCCTCTCTCTGTCTGTGGTCCCCTCATGCTTTAAAACATCCACCATTTTGCCCATCCCAAAGCAGGCTAAAATCATATGCTTGAATGATTGGCTTTAACTGTAGCTTTAACACCTACCTTCAGCAAGTGTTTTGAGAAACTGATCAGAGACTACATCTACTCTGTGCTGCCTGCCTCATTAGACCCTCTACAGTTTGCATATTGCAGCAACCGCTCAACCGATGATGCCATTGCCTTCACTCTGCACACTGCTCTCTCCCACCTTGACAACAAGAACGCATATGTGAGAATGCTGTTTGTAGACTACAGCTCAGCATTCAATACCATAGTGCCAAGCTCCAGGCTCTGGGTTTAAACAGATCCCTGTGTGACTGGATTCTGGACTTCCTGTCAGGCAGACGTCAAGTTGTCAGAATAAGAAACAATACTTCCTCCCCATTGACTCTCAACACTGGTGCTCCCCAGGCGTGCGTCCTAAGCCCACTCCTCTACTCCCTATATACACACGAATGCATTGCAACACACAGCTCTAAAATCATTGTGAAATTCGCCGATGACACAACAGTGATAGACCTGATCACTAACAATGATGAGTAGGCCTACAGAGAGAAGGTATGCAGTCTGACACACTGGTGTAAGGAGAACCATCTCTTGCTCAACACCAACAAAACCAAGGAGCTGTGGAGCAGGTAAACAGCTTCAAGTTCTTTGGGGTTAACATCACTGACGATCTCACATGCACTGTTCACACTGATGCAGTGCTAAAGAAGGCACACCAGTGCCTCTTTTTTCTCAGGCGCCTGAGGAAGATTGGGATGAGCCAAAAAATCCTCAGAACCTTTTATAACTGCACAGTTGAGAGCATTATAACTGGCTGCATTACCGCCTGGTATGGAAACAGCACTGCCGGCAACCGCAAAGCACTGCAGAGAGTTGTGCGAACTGCCTGACGTGTTGTGGGAGATGAGCTTCCCTCTCTCCAGGACATCTACACCAGGCGGTGTATGAGGAAAGCCAGGAAGATCGTCAGTGATTCCAGCCACCTGAATCACAGGCTGCTCTCCTTGCTGCCTTCGGGCAGACGATACCGCACAAACCGGCTGAAAGACAGCTTTTTTCCTCAGGCTATTAGACTGCTCAACATCAAAAATGGATACACTCCACACGCTCACACTTCTTTTTACAATGCACTACAGTTTCATGGACTATAATGCATCATGCATTGCACCTAATGCAATAACCATCCATTACCAAACTTACATACCTATATCTGTACTATGTGCACTATATGGTTGATCCATTATACAGGTGCTGGTCATATAATTAGAATATCATCAAAAAGTTGATTTATTTCACTAATTCCATTCAAAAAGTGAAACTTGTATATTATATTCATTCATTACACACAGACTGATATATTTCAAATGTTTATTTCTTTTAATTTGATGATTATAACTGACAACTAATGAAAATCCCAAATTCAGTATCTCAGAAAATTAGAATATTACTTAAGACCAATACAAAGAAAGGATTTTTAGAAATCTTGGCCAACTGAAAAGTATGACATGAAAAGTATGAGCATGTACAGCACTCAATACTTAGTTGGGGCTCCTTTTGCCTGAATTACTGCAGCAATGCGGCGTGGCATGGAGTCGATCAGTCTGTGGCACTGCTCAGGTGTTATGAGAGCCCAGGTTGCTCTGATGTGGCCTTCAGCTCTTCTGCATTGTTGGGTCTGGCATATGCATCTTCTTTCAGTGTTGGCTTGCTCACCGAGAGTGCATTTATTTATTTATTATCATTTATTTATTAGATATTATTTATTATAATGATCTTGCTTGGTCTATAAACACCATGCACTGTGCTGTGTTTTACCTTTCTGTGTTTTTCTTATTTGCTCCTGTAAAGCTGCTTTGGAACAATGCACATTGTGAAAAGCGCTATATAAATAAAATTGAATTGAATTGAAAATAATCTGGATTCAATCACACATTTTCTGTGATTAATCACGATTAATCACACATAATCAATAATATTTTAAAATATACTTTTACATTTTAATAATTTCACATTTAATCTTCAAATTGATGTAGAAACAACATATTTCTTTAACAGCGTCATTTTATGAATGAAAGAAAACATTTTGATATTAGTACTGTAACTGATGTCTCTATTAAATTGATTATTTTACATTAATTATAGCCATTCAACAATATAATTGAGAGCTATCATGAAATATACAGAAATTGAAGGAAGTTCTCAAACACTTTACAGTCTTTAATGCTAAATTATAAATTAAATGCAGAAGAATTCTCATTAAAGCTACAAAATCACATTGATTTCTTCTTTTATTTTGTTCTTTGATTAACATTAGTGACAGGAGTCACAGCAGCACGTTTAAGACGTGGCCCCTTTAAGAGCTGTCTCAGTACGCAGATCTGACCGTCACCGCACTCCCATTTTCACAACTCTTTGCATTCATTTAAGATTTTATTTTACACTTTGAAGTCTTGCTTAAGAAAATGCTAGACAAAACGGGCTTTCTGACATAATCTTGTGTGGTTTTATCCATTCAGCACGAAAGAGAACTTAACACGGATGCGCTGTCTGACAGAGATTCACCGACGCAGCCTTAGCCCGTGACTGTTTACACCAGACTGGACCTCGCGTTGCGTTTTGCCGCGTCCCACAGTTTAGAAGCTGTCTATCTTCATTGAAGCGTCAAAGCAACTGTTTAAAATCCGCTTAAGTGGTTTAAAAGCCTGTACACGAATAAGAGCGTGATTACATAATGTAACGCTAGACAAAGAATGTCAAAACAAACGGATGCTGCGTTAATTGCGTTAAATATTTTTCACGCGTTAATTTGAAAAAATAATCGCATGCGTTAACGCGTTAACGTTGACAGCCCTATTATAAGCTATGTAGTAACTCTTTATGAACACGATAGGCATAATTAGGAGTTAGTACGAAACGTATAGGCAGAAAACCCAAATGCACGGCAGGTGTGAAGGAGATTAAAATGACTTTGAATTATAAACAAAACACGAGAAACATACCCCTCATGGGGAAACAAAAAGAATCTGTAAAAACAAAGACTTCTCCACGTGGGGCAAAGATAAAACAAAACACCCTGATGGAAAACGAAACAAGAATCTATTTGTGGGAATATTTTTTAGATAAAAGTATGATTTAAATATCAATATAATCAATAAGTGTTTTCTTTCATTTGTTTCATTAAGCTGTGTGTTTTTGTCATGTGCTTTCTATTTCACTCAGTGGAAAGTTCCTGGGCAAACAAAGAAAACAGAGAAAGTTGGGGGTTGGAGTCGTAAATGATCTAGATAAACACACACACATATAAAGAGTCACAAAGAAAAATAAATGTTATGAATCAATCCACTGTATATGTTCTAAGTATAATCATGAGTTGTGATGTGTTTTAATGAATCATAGGATTAAGAAACAACGCTATATAATTAAAAACATTAGATGATTAAGTGTTTTCTTTTTACTAAAAGAATGTTAAGAATGTTGGTGTGTTGTCCGGCCACAATAAACTGTTTTTAGGAGACCACTCCTTGGGGGAGGGTGCCCCTGGAGAACATTCCTCAATACTAGAGACCGACCACAGGATGTATGTTTTGAGAAGGTTTTATTTTTCAGGAACTACGCAGATAAACGTGGCGTATGGTGATTGGTGGAAAGGGAGCAAAAAGCAGAGGAGGAGTCAGAAGATAGAGCGACGTCACATACTTTATAAATATGGGTGTATTTGAATATTTTGGTTGTTGGCTTGTGGTGGAGAGAGTGGTGATTTACTGGCAACCCAAAGCTTTGTTACTCCTTTTTACATCTGATAATAAAACTTCTGCTTAATTTTGGAGAAACGTCTCGTGCAAATTTTTGAACATGCAGGACTGCCTTTAAAGTCCAACAAATGGTGACCCCGAGACGTGATTTGACGAGACGTGATTTGATGAGAGACGAAGGCATTTTCTGCCAATTTCGTTCGGAACGAATTCAGATTCAACACACAGGTCGACCTAAAAATAAAAGGTAAGCAGAAGCCTGTTTATTCAAAATTCTGCTATTGAATATACCTAAATTGCTGTGTTGAATTTGATGAACATTCCGAGTAAGTACAAGTAAATTATAAAAAAGAAGTTTTGAGAAATCAGATTTAAAAAGACATTACTGTAAGACGTTGCGTCACATAAGGAAATTGTGAGACGTTTCTTCCGGGTTTGAGGCCCTCGATTTTTAATAAATCGTAAATTCTCCGGGTTTGAGGCCCTCGATTTTTAATAAATCGTAAATTCTGCCGGGTTTGAGGCCCTCGATTTTTAATAAATCGTAAATCCTCCGGGTTTGAGGCCCTCGATTTTTAATAAATCGTAAATTCTGCCGGGTTTGAGGCCCTCGATTTTTAATAAATCGTAAATTCTTCCGGGTTTGAGGCCCTCGATTTTTAATAAATCGTAAATTCTGCCGGGTTTGAGGCCCTCGATTTAAATGAATCGTAAATTCTGTCGGGTTTGAGGCCCTCGATTGAAAGATATCGTAAATTCTGTCGGGTTAGAGTCCCACGAGTCGGCGAACTCGTAAAGGAATATTCCAAAATTGTTTGTTGTGTGTTAAATGTCAAGAGTTGAATGTGAAGACTGATAAAGGCGATTGAAGAAAAGACGTTGCGTCACAGAGACTCGTTGAGAAACTGAGACGTTGCGTCGGTAATTAAGTGAATTAATTCGGAAAACTGGTCACAAAGACCACCTTATACTATAAATTGGAATACATAAGGCTGTAAAAGATTGTGAACAGTACAATTGTGTGTAAAATGGCTGAATTTCAGAAAGAATGTGATAAATACGGATGTCCGCCAGTAATGGTGCAGTGGCAAAATGTTACAAATATGCTTTTAGCACAGACTGAGCCAGAAGACGGAAAGAAAAGACAGAAAGAGATTGATAAATGTTGGATAGCGTTGTGTGATGATCAAGGGTGGGGCAGAGAGGAAAAAATTGTGACTCCTCTTGCGCCAAAAGTTAGAGAGATGGAAAAGAAAGCCCATAATAAGTTACGTAGACATGTTGAAGAGAAAGACAAAGTTAAGTGGTATAATGCAGGAAAACACAGAAGTGAAGAAGAAAGTTTAAAAAAGAACTTGAGGGTATGGACTAGAGTGGCATTAACAGCTACGGCACTCAGCACACAGAAACAGGACGTGAACATCTCAGCAGCTAGAGAGAGAAATGAAGACAAAACAGGAAGCATTCAGACTAACCCAACAGCTCCTCCCCTTCAGAAACACATACCTTCAATATATCCTTCATTAAGCCATCCTCCGTCATATGAGCCGTCTCACCAGCAGATGGTGGTAGAGATAAACAGTGGAGAAGTAGATGTAGACTTAACAGGAGTTACAAACCAGATACAGGCTTTGGAACAGAGATTTGACCACCTGGTTAAGGCAGTAAAGAAGGATGTGGATGACACATTACATAAAGCCAAAGCAGTCATAAAAGAAGTGGAGAATACTCAGAATAGTGAGGGAGCGGACTCAACTGATGAGGGAGGGGAAGATGATGATGACAGAGAGGAAGAGGATAAGAGTAAGGAACCATTACGCACACCAAAACCAAAACATACATCAACACCCCGTTGTCTTAACAAACAGGAAGAATCACTTAAGGTGCAAATTACAGGAGATATGATTGTAGATGGACCTATAGCAACTAGATTGAGAAGCAAGCAGGGTCCATGGGAAAAAGAGCTTGTTTTATATGGTCCAGGTAATCAAATAATGGCACCTCAGATACAGGCACCATTGATGCAGAGACCAGGTGGGAATTTGCAGTACCAACCATGGTCACATAGTGATATGACAGCAATAGTGAGTAAACTACCACCTATTACCTCTGGGGGCAGCAGATGGCTAAGTAAATTAACCACCCTATGTCATGGAACTTGTTTGGCTTTGGGTGACTTGAGATGCCTGTTAGGACAAATACTGACAGCCTCACAAATGCAGGGTTTAGAAGTGGAAGCTGGCATTGTACGAGAACCAAATGAGACTCTATTCGTCAGGGTAAGCACTGATGTTGGCGGAGCATTAAGACGCTTATATCCTGTACCACCAACTGTGTACCAAAACATTAAATTCCGTATCAAACCAGGTGAGACTGGAGCAGCCTATTATTTTCGTTGTGCTGCTGAATGGGAACAAATGGTTGAAGAAAATAGTCTAATTAATCCGGTAACAAGAGACATATTCAGAACAGCAGTCATGACAGGAGCTCCAAATGGAGTTAAACAATCCATGGAGAATAACCCAGACATTCCAGTTGCAACTAATGAAGTATGGGAAAGACATTTAGTGCACCACACTGATAGGGCTGTAGAGAGGGTCAGCAAAGAAGAAGAAGAATTAGAGAAAGTCAAAACACAACTGTTGAAATTACAATTAGAGAAGGCTAAGAGTGAGGGAACAACAAAAAAGACCAAACAAATGTCACAACAAGCAACTAATGCACCCCAACCCATAGACCCATACCAAGGCCCACCTTACAGTGGTTCTCCCTTTGGAGGACCCAAATACCAACATCCATTTAACAACCAACGTTATGCCCAAGGCCACAATCGTAGGCAGGGACCCCCTTGGAGAGGAAATGGCCAAAGACAGGGACGCCAAGGGAGAGGGGGGCAGAACGGGAATCAGTGCTTTGGGTGTGGCAAAAATGGACATTGGTTCAGAGATTGTCCAGAACACCAATCACAGCCACAAGGTCAATATAACGGTCCACCTGCGGGGGGATGGGGTCCTCATAGAGGTGGTTCCGGTGGTCTTGGCGGGGGACCACAAACCCCACACAACCCGGGGCAACGCCTCTCGTCACCCTCCAACCTACAGGTGCCTGTGCACCCAACATGGGGCCCGGAGGGTGGGGCGGAGGAATGTTGAAGGGGCCCACAGAGAACTACCATGAGAGGATTGGCTGAACCTCTCATGGAAATAGTGGTAAACCAAACACCACTAAAAGCTCTGGTCGATACTGGAGCTACTTACTCTACTGTTACAAAAGGCACCATTGATACTAGTGATCTCACAAACCGTTCAGTTGGAGTAATAGGGTTCTCTGGTGTGGTACAAAAATGGCCTATGACAAAATTGTTAAAAGTACAAGTTAACAAACAAATATTGACACACTCATTCCTGTACTCCTGTAATGCACCCATCCCCCTTTTAGGAAGAGATTTATTGATCAAATTAGGAGCAAGTATCCTATGTTCACCAGAAGGGGTCATAGTTAAATTTCCTGACGGTTCACAAACAAATTGTTCACTTTCAGGTCACACAACAGACAGTCAGTGGATGCTGACATCATGTGGTGAGTCGGAAGATGCAGATATCTATTGGGTTGAATTAGATCTCAGTGTAGCCCCAAACAGTGTAGTATCTAGGTATAATGAACATCGCCAATGGATCACAAACATAGACATTTTCCTACCACCAATTGACCCATTACACTGTACCTTATTTTATGATAGGAATGACACAACACAATATCAAGATCTTTTTCAGGACATTGAAGACAGCAAATGGGTGATCCAGGGATCTGGCATCATGGTAGGGAAAGAAGGAGTAGTCACACCTGTCAACTTAACTGAGGAACAAATAAAATGGTATGAAATGTCTGACACAGCTGTACCACACATTTCTTTGGCATTACATCCAAATCATGAAGCTAGGGAGCTAGGCAACATGACTAAGAGACTATTAGCAACAACAGACTGGGAACCCACAGAGAGAAGGGGTATCCTTTATTCTGAGACACAGAAAGCATATTGGGTCCAGGACCCAACAGAAGACACAGGAATTTTAACACACAAACAGATTTCCAGATGTCATGGCAGGGAAAGAACTGATGCTGAGGAAGCACAGAACATGATAGATTCATTACCAAATGATTTATGGTCTCAGGGACCAACAGATGTAGGATTTTGTAACATTAAACCTGTAAGTTTCAGCATAAAAACCAATTCACCCATTTGGGTCCCACAGTATCATAACAAACCAGAGGCAGAACAAGGTGTAGCCACCACTGTCGCTGGACTAATGGAAAGGGGAGTTATAACACCCTATATTTCAGATTGGAACACACCAATTTTTCCTGTGCCAAAACCAGGAACTAACAAGTACAGATTGGTACATGATCTAAGAAATATCAATTCCATTGTGGTAACACCCACAATGACTGTGCCAAACCCATATATTTCATTATCTACCTTGACACCAGCACATCAATGGTTCACATGCATTGATTTGGCCAATGCATTCTTTTGTATTCCAATTGCAGAGGAGTGCAAAGCATGTTTGGCTTTTACATACAGGGGGCGCCAGTATTCCTATAACAGATTACCTCAGGGATTTATTCTATCCCCAGGAATTTTTAATCATGTTTTGAAACAACAGCTACAGGACTGTAGCTTACCTGAAAACTGTGTCATGATCATGTATGTTGATGACCTATTGCTGGCTGCCACAACAGAAAAGGCATGCTTGGAAGCCACCAGACTTGTGTTACTTCAGTTGCATAAGTCTGGGTTTAAGGTAAGCAAGGACAAACTGCAGGTTTGCAGACCTTGTGTTACATTTTTGGGTCGACTGATCACGGCACAGGGTTCAACTTTGACAGGAACACAAAGACAGGGTATACTGAGCCATCCCAAGCCAACCACAGTGAAAGACATGTTGTCATTTCTAGGTTTGACAGGATTCAGTAGACATTACATTCCCATGTATGTTTCACTAACCTTGCCTTTAAGACAATTGATCAAGGAACATGGCATGAAAAATCTGAAAGCAGAACTTCAGTGGACACCAGAGGCTGAACGGACGTTCATTGACCTTAAGACACAATTAGCTCATGCAGTGCACCTGAGCTGTGCTAATTATGAGTTACCATTTTTCCTGGATACCTCTGAGTCAGGATCCAGTGCACACGGTGTCCTATTCCAAAAAGACCAGGGTAGGAGAAAAGTTCTGATGTATGCCAGTGTACTTTTAGACTGTGTGGAGCAGAGACAACCTCTTTGTTCTAGGTTCGCAGCAGGCCTGGCTAAGGTAGTACACAAGACTTCACACATTGTTATGGGTCATCCATTAACAATCCTGACAACACATTCAATCATGTCTTTTGTAAATTCATCATCATTCACGTTTTCTCCTTTGCGACAAAGACGCATTGCCAAGATTCTGACCAGTCCAAATCTAACATACACACATGAAGGCATAAACATGGCTGATCTGATGACTGAAGGTCAACCACATGATTGTGCACCCATCACTGAGAAAGCATCTAAAATCAGGGAAGATTTGTCAGCTGTTCCATTGACTAGCCCACCACAAGTTAGAACACTTTTCACAGATGGTTGTTGTTTCAGAGCAGAAGATGGTAGCCTGAAAGCAGCATATGCAGTAGTGGAACAGGTAGGGAGTTCATTAGTGACCAGAGAATCTGAATTGTTGACAGGAAAACAGTCAGCACAGAGAGCAGAGATGATAGCAGTGACAAGAGCCCTGTACTACGCTGGTGAGACCCGTGTGAACATATATTCCGATTCAGCATATGTTGTAACAGCTGTCCACGTGGAATTGCCCTTATGGCAGAGGTGTGGTTTTATCACATCCTCAGGTCGACCAATCAAGCATGCATGCGAAGCCAGAGACCTTTTAGAGGCTCTGATGATACCCAAAGAGGTAGCAGTTATTAAATGTCCAGGACATTCCAAAAATGATTCCCCTATCACTGATGGTAACAATGCAGCTGATCTAGCTGCCAAAACTGAAGCTGGCTATGTTGCAACTCAGCAGGTGGTAAGATCAGATAGAGCCTGTAGTGATCTTTTGCCTCGTTTCACTCGAGAATACTTGGTCAAAGAACAACAGAAATCTGCCCCTGAAGAACAATCAGTCTGGTCACAGCATGGAGGCATCTGTGCTAGTGATGGTCTATGGCAAGCGCCAGATGGACGCCCGGCATTGCCTGTCTCTCTGACCGGTTCAATGTTAACACAAGCCCATGGGGTAAGCCATGTCAGTGACAAACAAATGATGAGAGCTCTCGAACATTGGTGGCATCCATTTTTGCAATCCATGGTGTCAGGTCATGTGACGAGTTGTTGTATCTGTCAGGAACACAATGTAAAACCTAGCATCAAACCCAAACGGGGGTGTTTCCCTTTGACATCTGGTCCAGGGGAAGAAATTGTGATTGACTTCACAGACATGATTACACGAGTACATGGCAAACGCTATGTTTTGGTGATTGTTGATTATTTCACTGGTTGGCCAGAAGCATATCCTGTCGGCCGAGAGGACAGTACGGCCGTGATAAAGTGTCTAATCAACCATTACATTCCACATTATGGGTTCCCACGACGTATCAGATCTGACAATGCCACCCATTTTAAAAATGAACATTTGAAAATTGTTGAACAGGCTCTAGGCCTAACACATGCGTATGGTGCAGTTTACCATGCGGCCAGCAAGGTAAGGTTGAACGTTTAAACCTGACAATTAAACTAAAATTGGCTAAAATCTGTGCACAGACTAAATTGAACTGGCTGTCAGCTTTACCCATTGCTCTCATGTCTATTCGTTCTTCTGTCAACAGGGTCTCAGGCTTTACACCTTTTGAATTGCTTACAGGTCGTCAATTTCCAGGACCAACCACGGCGTTGAGAGAGGACACAGTGCAGCCATTGTCACATACTGTGTATTTTGATAAACTAACAGCTCTGATTCGAACCTTTTCCCATCAGGTGACTCCTGTACCAGCGCAACCCGAGGAACTGCCATCACCAGTCACAACAGACTGGGTCAGGATCAGAAAATTCCGCAGAAACTGGAATGAACCACGGTGGTCTCAACCTATACGTGTGACAGCTCGCACCTCACATTGTGTGCAACTCCAAGGCAAAGGAGACACTTGGTTCCATTTAACATCCTGTGTAGCTTGTGACCCCCCTTCTAGGTCTCTTGCTGACACTGGTTTGGACCTGAGGACTCAGGTCCAAGAGAGGGAGGATACACAGAGTGGGAACGGTAACACAGACACTGAAATTGCTATTGAACAACACCAACAGCTCCAAATTATACACAAAACAGGTGACATTTTCACAAGTCCACACACAGAACCATTGGCTCACTGTGTAAGTGCTGACTGTGCATACGGAGCAGGTATAGCTAAACAGTTCAAACAACGATACGGTACACAGAAAGTAATTGATCAAAATAAACAACCAGGTGAATGTGCAGTGACTACAGAAGAAGACGGCAGAATCATTTTTCACTTAATAACTAAAGAACAATGTACTGATTTACCAACATATGACTGTTTCACAGAGAGCCTAAAACACATGAGAGATTGGTGTGTGGATAACAGAGTAAAAACAGTCTCAGTACCCCGGCTAGGGTGTGGTCTAGATAAACTAGACTTCAAGAAAGTACAAAAGATTCTGAGTGAAGTGTTCACGGACGTGGACATACAAATAACCATTTATTCCTTATAATCAAGTTTTCATTATTGTGTGATTTTGAGTGTTTTTCAATGTTTTTCAATTTTCAGGTTTAACAGTGTATTTTTAAGAAGTGTTTTCTTACAGGTTTTAAGGTATTAAGTTTTTAAGAAGTGTTGATGTTGTAAAGATAACAAGATATTACTAGAGAGGGTGAATATAACAGCAACAAAATGAAACTGTGGGAAAATTGGAAGTTGTTGGGAATACTAGGAATATATAGCAACAGTGGTTGAAGAGGATATCATCGCCTCCATTTGAAGAACAGAAAAGAAACCCAGCGCGGGTATGAGGCATTAATAACAACACAGCACGTAATGAAACATAATCACAGGGGAAACCAATACCATGTGAAAAAGTATGGCATACAAAGATCAACCATACAACCAGACCCATGTATAAAAGCAGGTGGGGGGCCTAGCTATTCAATTATGTACAACGAGAGCTCAACCACTTCATTCCAATTCGACTTATGCAATATGATAACTGGGGCGGCAGGGACAGCGCACTAGGAAAACGGAGCGATATATGTATACGTTTGTCTCGCCAGGGAGTAAATCCCTCATGACCCAGGGGTGTACCAACGGGGTAATAGTAAAGCAATAAGCACGATTGGCGGTTGGTGTGAGACCTGGATAAAGGTAGTGGCCTACACAGGAAACTGGAAGCCAGACGGAACCTATTATGGGACGCGACCGGAACTGTGGGATAAAATTACGCTCCAAAGGGATTATCACTCAAGTAAAAATCCTATAACCATTGTCAATAGGGGGATGGGACGAATTGCCAGGGCAGGCCAAAGGAGAATCAACATAAACCATTGTACCTCTGTTTTCGGGGTAGAGAAGTCAGGGACAGATACAAAGGCAATAATTAAGATAAACATGGTGGAAGCACCAAAGAATGAAATAATAACCCAAACAAACTCATTACCAGTAAACAACCCAAAGGGTGAAGTAGTAGAAATTGACTACACCAAATTGAAACCAGAAGACATAATAGAGAAAGCCACAGGATATGGGGAAAACAATTTATGGCTGGAATGGATAATTACCACAGCCAGAGAACAAGGATTAGATGATTGTGTAGGGTGTGCTAACGCAAGACCCAAACTATACACAGAACCAGCACCCTTGTATCCAAATGATGCTTGGGGCTACAGGTGTATGCTAGCCTTGACACGTCAAGCATCACCACCAAATTGTACCACGTTGGCAGCAATATTTCCACCCATATCAAATTACTCAAAGGCAGGACCATTCACACCACAGAAAGCAAACTACATGTGTTTTAACATTACACGTAACTCACCAACAAGTAACCTAGGGGAAATATGTAGTGACTGGTGTAATCAGATAGTGATAGATAAAGGGACACAAATAGGAACATGGGCTAGATCAGGATTGTATTACTATTGTGGAGATCGTAGACTGTTTACTAGAATACCTGAGGGAGCAAGAGGAGTGTGTGCTATGGTAAGGTTAGGAGCCCCGATAGCTCTGATAGGTGAAAGATCTGTAAAAAAGGAAAGTATAATTTCAGCCACACTTGCCAGAAGACTCAGAAGACATATCCTCAGGAAGAGGGCAACAGGTTCAAGTGTAGATTTGTCATTGAACAGCCCTACATACATTGATGCAATAGGAGTTCCTAGGGGAGTACCACAAGAGTACAAGTTAGTAGATCAGATNCTCAGAGAATAAGCTGGGAAAAATTAATGACCTTTATAGATTTAACTGCACTTAGCTTCACTTCAGTTATACAGTCTTAATCTTTGGCTCTGTGAAGCAGCGCCCGTGTAATACACTATTAAGCTCAGCAGAAATGGCTAATACTGAAAATGATTTCTTTCTGCTTCAGCTTCCATTAGCGCTGGATCTGAACCGGTTCGAGGTGGCCACACTTATGACTCAAACCAGCGGTCACATCTCTCCGCTGATGGCTGGGGTGAGTTTCCTTCAGTCACCTAGAAATGTACTGGTTTTCTCATTTAAAAGATCTGCTGCACTTTCCACTAAAAGGAGGTTCCATTTTTAAAGCATTGTTCTTCTTATTCCTACAGTGAGAACTATGTTAGACAGACTGGCGTAAAATTGGGATAAGAAAGTAGCTTGTCTTATTTTTCCCCATTAGAAAAAAATAGCAAGTATTTTCTAAAAAATGTCATGAAAATGCATTATTAAATAATAAAGAAAGTGATTCAGTTTAAACAAACTGTTGTATTGATGGCCTTCAGCTGCAATAGCCTATATAACGTTTGACTCTCTATTGCCATCTCGGTATGAAACATAAAATTACAGTTATCTTGTCTACGCGCGTTGAAGTCAAATGAGATCAGACTGACATTTCCTGCAAAATCATACCCGACAGCTGAACTTATAAATAATTATTCAAAACTTACAGCTTTGTTTATTTTTAATGAAAAGTTACAGATTGCAGCTTTAACGTGTTTCAAAACACCCTCATTATGCAAAGTGTCAGGAATCGTCCAAGAGAGAGAGAACCCAAACGCAGGCAGCGGTACAAAAAACGTAGACTTTTAATAATCAAAATAAAGACCCACGATGGGGAAACTAGAACACAACAAACCAAGTACAACAAGGTGCAAAATAAAGAACTCCCACGACTCAACTCAACTCACTTTTATTGTCACATCACCACGTGTGGTGAGTGAAAGTCTTGGGTGCGTACTCCATACAAAGTAGAATGCAGTTGGACAGACAACTGTATGACAAACAACTGTATGGCTTTACAGACTTAAGTGACAGTATGTAGTGCAGACGAACAGTGCAAAGTATAAATAGACAGACTGTACAAAAAAGACAATATACATTACACACATATGGACAGTATATACACAATATACACAAGATATACACATAAGACATTGGACATACACATTAAATATGCAGGTGTACACATGAACGTGTATGTATAATGGATCAACCATATAGTGCACATAGTACAGATATAGGTATGTAAATTTGGTAATGGATGATTATTGCATTAGGTGCAATGCATGATGCATTACAGTCCATGAAACTAGTGCATGGTAAAAAGAAGTGTGAGCGTGTGGAGTGTGTCAGATTTTGATGTTGAGCAGTCTAATAGCCTGAGGAAAAAGCTATCCTTCAGCCGGTGTGTGGGACCGGGTGCTCCGGTATCATCTGCCCAAAGGCAGCAAGGAGAGCAGCCTGTGATTCGGGTGGCTGGAATTACTGATGATCTTCCTGGCTTTCCTCATACACCACCTGGTGTAGATGTCCTGGAGAGAGGGAAGCTCATCTCCCACAACCCTCTGCAGTGCTTTGCGGTTGCCAGCGGTGCTGTTTCCATACCAGGCGGTAATGCAGCCAGTTAGAATGCTCTCAACTGTGCATGTATAAAAGGTTCTGAGGATTTTTTGGCTCATCCCAAACTTCCTCAGGCGCCTGAGAAAAAAGAGGCGCTGGTGTGCCTTCTTTAGCACTGCATCAGTGTGAACAGTCCACGTGAGATCGTCAGTGATGTTGACCCCAAGGAACTTGAAGCTGTTTACCCGCTCCACAGGTGTCCCGTCGATGGTGATGGGGCTGTGTTCCTTGTCCTGCCTCCTGAAATCCACCACCAGCTTCTTGGTTTTGTTGGTGTTGAGCAAGAGATGGTTCTCCTAACACCTGTGTGTCAGACTGCATACCTCCTCTCTGTAGGCCGACTCATCATTGTTAATGATCAGGCCTATCACTGTCGTGTCATCGGCGAATTTCACAATGACGTTAGAGCTGTGTGTGGCAATGCAGTCGTATATATATAGGGAGTAGAGGAGTGGGCTTAGGACGCATCCCTGGGGAGCACCGGTGTTGAGAGTCAGTGGGGAGGAAGTATTGTGTCCTATTCTGATAACTTGACGTCTGCCTGACAGGAAGTCCAGAATCCAGTCACACAGGGATCTGTTTAAACCCAGAGCCTGGAGCTTCAAACCAAGTTTGGTCGGCACTATGGTATTGAATGCTGAGCTTTGCGAATGTTCACCCGTCGGAAGGATCGGGTTACATCCGCTACGGAGCAGCGGGTGCGCTCTCTGTGTAGTGGTTGTTTTGCACTTCCAAGCGAGCGTAAAATGAGTTTAGCTCGTCCGGTAGAGAGGCAGCAATGTTCGCAGTGGTTGTTGTGTTCCCGCTGAAGTCTGTGATGTTACAGATGCCCTTCCACATGCTTCTCGCGTCGTTGGTTTTAAACTGTCCTTCTATTTTGACTCTGTACTCACGCTTGGCAGATTTGATCATTTTCCGTAGAGAATAATTAGCCTACTTGTGATCTGTTTCGTTGCCGGTGTTCTGCCAATTTATGCTACCCTGTCAAATTTTGCTACCTCCATACAAAACAGGACTAACCCCTCCCCCAACCCAACCCTTAACCCCTCCCGCAACCAAATCACAACACAACAGTAGCAAAATTCTATGGGTAGTATAAATTGACAGAACACCGGATTTAAAAGCTTTAAAAGGTTCGTGCTGATAATGCTGTTCGAACATCGCCATTAATCCACGGTTTTTGATTGGGGTAGATGCGGATTGTTGTGGCACCACGTCTTCTATACACTTCCTGATAAAGCATGTTACGGTATCCGAGTAAGCCTCGATGTCGTCATCAGAAGCAGACCAGAACATTTCCCAGGAAACGTGATCAAAACAGTCTTGTAGTATAGAGTCTGAATTGTCCGACCAGCAGTGAATCGTCCTTAGGGCTGGCGCTTCCTGTTTTAACCTCTGTGGGCAGGAGCAGAACCGAAGCGTGGTCTGATTTTCCGAAAGATGAGCGGGGGAAGGATTTGTAGCCATCCCAGAAGGGAGAGTAGCAGTGATCCAAAACATGGTCCCCACGTGTGTTTGTGGTGATATGTTGAAAGTATTTTGTAGCTATTTTTCTCAAGTTAGCTTTGTTGAAGTCCCCTGTTAAAATAAACGCGGCTTCTGGGTGTGCGGTTTCCTGCTCGCATATGGAAAACCGCAAAAACAGAGCAACAGGATAATCAAACAAGAACACGGCAAGGTACACTGGCGGAAGGCAAGGTACATAACATGACATAGCAAAACGAAACAGCACAGGACAGCAAACACAAGGGTATTAAATAGGGGAACTAACAAGGGATAATTACACTAGGCAGGTGTAGGGTTAAGGACATATTGTGTTGTTTTACACAACAGTTTTTAGAGTGTAGTTATACTGTCTGAAGCAGCTATATAAATAAAATTTGCTGCCAGTTTGCTCAAAACTAATGTACCGTATCATGTGGTATTAAGACATCAACAGTAATCTCCATTCATAATTTAAACATGGTTAATGTATAAATTATTGTTAATTCAAACTACAACATAGTTTGTGTTTCTATCACGATGGTGTTATTTTTATCCATCATGCTCTGAAAAACATTTTGCTGTTTGGCATTAGCTGGCTTAGCCATCGGGTGAGCAGATGCAGAGCACAGATGGACTTACATTGCGTAGACACCGTGAAGTACACATGCCTCTCATTATTATTAATAGCATCACATAATTATCTCTTATGGGGTTGCCAGTTTAGGTGGTCCCTTGAAATAAATGTATTTACTTTAAATTTGTGGGTAATTTGCTGTACATGTGCATGAGTGTTCGCCAGACATTTCCTAATAACATTTGATTGTATTTTTTGTAGTGTAAGGGGTAATCTTTTGTCCAAAAGGAAGGAAAAATAAGACTAATAAAGTGAATAATAATAGTCAACTAACCCTTTGTCACGGTTTTGTTATGTTGTGTTAGGGTTTTGTGTTCTAGTTTGCCCGAGTTCATTCATTAGTTTCCTTGGTTGTTAATTGCCCCACACCTATTTCTGTTCTCCCTAATACTGCTCCTTGGTCGTGTGCTTACTACGCTACACGTGTGACAGAATATCGGACCGAAAGAAGATTTTAAAGCAGAGTTTTTCCTTTTTTGTCCATTTTTGTCTCCTCTCCCGGAATGGATCTGCCTGCCATCCAGCTCCTCTGCCTGGAGCAGATGGACCATTCGCTGGAGGGCCATACCAGGGACTTTTTAGATCTAGCGTGCCTTTCCCACTTCCCTAAGCAGTGTAAGGCACACCTGCCAGCGAACGGTCCCCGAGACGGACTGAAATGGACTGTTTTTCTCTGTCTGCCCCGCTGAGGATGTCTCCAGCCCCACTCCCTAACCAGAGACCAGCCATCACCCGATGCACGGAGCGTATGCGCGTAGAGCTCGAGCCTGCCGTGACACGAGAGCCAGCATGCACAACCATGCCTGAGTCCATCATTGCCCCGGAGCCCGAGCCTGAAGACCTGTCTGACCAGGTGCGTGACCCGTGCGTTGCCGTGGAAGTGCCGGTGGAGATTGACGGCTTCGAGGGAAACCTTGCCCCCCCTCTCGTTGCAGAGGGTGAGCTATTACTGGCATCTGGCATAATGGACTGGACTAATGAAGAGGTTTTTTGGCTGCTCCCTTCCCCGCTGGTCCCGTAGAGCTCTCCTTCATCTTCTGAGTCTCCGATGGCCAAGCCCTCCTTCATCTTCCAAGTCAATGCTGGTCCCGCCCAGCTCTCTTTCGCCTCCCAAGTCTCCGCTGGTCCCACCCAGCTCTCCTTCATCAGCCAGCACCTACTCTCTAGCCTCTAAGAAGGTCCCGCCAAGCCTCCCTCTCCCGCCGCCTCTGTTGCTGCCAGCCAGTCCATCAGCCCTGGGTCCGCTGGCATCTGAAGACCCCCTCAGCTCACCCTCACCACCCTGGCCCCACGGACTGCTACCTCTCCCTGTTGCCTGCCCCTCTTCCACCTCCTGAGCCCCCGGCCTCCTTTCTCTGTTGGACTTTGTCGGCGCGAGGACGAACGTCACGGATTTGATATGTTGTGTTATGGTTTTGTTCTGTGTTCTAGTTTACCCGTGTTCATTCATTAGTTTCCTTGGTTGTTAATTGCCCCACACCCGTTTCTCCCTGATTACACTTTCCCCACGTATTTAAGCCCTGTGTTTTCTGAGTTCATGGTATGGTATTATCTTTATGTTAACGTGTGTTTCTGTTTTATACTCTTGTGGATTTATTAAAGACACCCTTTTTGGAATACTACTCCTTAGTCGTGCGCTTACTAGGCTACACGCTTGACACCCTTAAACTGTGCATAGTTTACATGGTGAAATAAATAGGCTTTTCAACTATTTAATAGAAAGGTAAAACGCTTCCTACAGTATAGGAAGTATACACAAGTGGCCACTTGATGTAAAAGAAAAATCTGAACTAAAAGTTATT
>NC_079896.1:15605053-15619403 GCF_024868665.1 Triplophysa rosa | reverse complement strand
ACTAGAGACCGACCACAGGATGTATGTTTTGAGAAGGTTTTATTTTTCAGGAACTACGCAGATAAACGTGGCGTATGATGATTGGTGGAAAGGGAGCAAAAAGCAGAGGAGGAGTCAGAAGATAGAGCGACGTCACATACTTTATAAATATGGGTGTATTTGAATATTTTGGTTGTTGGCTTGTGTTGGAGAGAGTGGTGATTTACTGGCAACCCAAAGCTTTGTTACTCCTTTTTACATCTGATAATAAAACTTCTGCTTAATTTTGGAGAAACGTCTCTTGCAAATTTTTGAACATGCAGGACTGCCTTTAAAGTCCAACACGTCTTACAAAAAAACACGGCAGGATAACTAAAGCAAAAACACAAAATTCACAGTTCACGAACAAGGCATATAACAGGAACACGGGCTGTAACAGGAGCACGGGCAACAACATGAGCACATACACAACGCAATACAGGAGCCCAGGACAAAGAAACAAGAGGGTATATATAGGGAACACAAACGAGGGATAACGACATGGGGCAGGTGTGGGTAATCAAACACTCAGGGAAAGATCACAAAAAACGAGAGGAGCGGGGCCAATGACGAGACACTGGAGAGACACTCTCCACACATAACCAAAGACTTTGCCATGGCTCTGCTACAGGACCAAGAAAAACATGACTAAGGCAGCAGAGCCATGACAATAACGACAACATTAGCCTAGACAACGATTGAACTGTTCAACATTTGCATGGTTTACTGGTCTGAACAAAATAATCTGCTACTTTTTACCACAACACGTTTAGTGTGGTTGTTTTTCTTTATTTACAAGCACTACACACATTCATGACAAGACACGACAACATGCTAGCTATCGACACCGGCAACCATATATTATCTCTCAGCTACCTTACGCTTATAACCGGCGCGTGCGAACCGGTGTTGCGTCAATGACACAGACTAATAACAAATACGTTCAAAAGTACAGGACAGTAACAAAAAATGTACAAATAACACTTACAAATCCAGGAGCCGGACCGCTAGGTCTGCATCCGTTTTGCAACCCGTTGCCTCTTGCTGCTCGCGCCACCGAGTGTACGCCTGTCCGATATTGATTCGTGACCGGCCTCGTGTCCGATCACTCTCTCGCTTTCTTTTCTTTGCTTCCTCCGACAAAACCCTCTTTGGTTTTTTGGCTGGCTCTGCCATGGTGATGTTTTGGATAGTTTTGTCTTACTGTTAGCTCTGCTGTTGGCCAACTTCTCCCAGTGTCATGGTCCTGCCTCATTGTCTTTGATTTACATGTCGAGTGGCAGGATCGTGACAGTTCCCTTATGTTTAGTGTGAGAAAGTCATGGTTTGTTTATCATTGACTTGCCATGTGCTTTCTCGTGTCTCGTCATTGTCCCCGCCCCTCTCGTTTCCCGTATTGCTTTCCTGCCGTGTCTCATGTTCCTCACCTGCCCCTCGTTATCTTCCTTTGTCTGTCTCCCTATAAAATGCCCTTGTGTTCATTGTCCTGTGCTCGTTCGTTGTGCTTGTATGCATGTTCGCTTGTCTACCTCGCCCTGTATTACCTTGCCCGGAGTGCTTGTCTTAATCCCTACCTATGTCTCGAACTTTATTATTTACCACCCCGTGTCTTAGTGTATTCGTATATAGTTTTTAGATATCCTGCCTTGACGTTGTGTCGTGTTTTGTTTAGTTTATTTTTGCCCCATCGAGGGAAGTGTTTTGTTTATATTCTTGTTTTGTTATCGTGCCTGGTTTTCCCCCATAGTGGGGTTTTTGTTTTGTGATTAAAGTCCTGATTGATTACCCTGTACCGCTGCCTGCGCTTGGGTTCTTCTGCTCGCTGTCACACACCCCGGTCGTGACAGCATTCCGTGACACCCAGGCTACGACTAAAACGTGATGTATGCCGTAAAGCAGGGGATAGGCGGGGCTTGTACCAGCCCGAAAACCAAAGTTACAAGTGCAATTTCAGCCGATAGGAGGCTGCTTAGCTAGTAAGGGCAGTAAAATTCGTCCAGTTAAAAGTTGTCCTACCACTAAAATAATTTTAGAGACATTATTTTAAGGTCAAAAAGTTACTCCGCTTTAATGTGTATGTTCAACATCTTATGTGTACATTGTGTATATATAGAGAGTGGATATATCCTTACTTTAGGCATGACGGCCCCAGGCAGCAGCTTGATGGCGCAGTCCCATGGCCGGTGAGGGGGAAGTTGTGTCGCCAGTTGTTTGGAGAATACATCCTGAAACGCCCGGTAATCTTCAGGAACATTGAACTGTGTGGATGTCTCGGTCGCCTTTATACAGTCTTTGAGGCAACGCTTACTTTTCCCATCTTCCAGTCAATGTATGGTTGGTGTAACTGAAGCCAGGGTCGTCCCAGGATGATGTGGTAGAACCCTCCAGAACCCAGAACGAGATTTCCTCAACATGAGAGGACCCAACCCGAAGCAAAATGGGGGGAGTGTGAAAGTAGATCCGGCCATGACCCAACAGTTTTCCTAAAATGTTATGTATACTTAAGTTGTTTTCATTGTTTCTGTTTGGTAGACGGAGAGAGGCGAGTAATCTTTGAGACATAAAATACCCAGCTGCGCCGGAGTCTATTAAGGCTTTGGCTGAAACGAGAGGTGAGGCAGAAATAACCAACACATCAGTGAGAGTCAGGTGTGCAACTGCAGCACTAGACTGAATAATACTCACCTTTGGTCGTGCCAGTCGTACAGGGCAGGAGGCGATTCTATGTCCAAATCCTCCACAGTACAAACACAATCTCCGACGGTGAGCTCATTCCTCCTGTGTGAGGTGGTACTGATCGGGTTCTGGTTCCGGAGGGTTTACGGACAGAGGGGTCATCCGGTGGAGGAGATGCAGCGTGTTGGCAGTAGTCACATGCGGTGAGGTGTTGGGCGATACACACAAAATGCTGAATGAGGTTTTCCAGTCCCTCGTCGTCGTCTTAGATAGCCATTTGCGAACGTGCAGATGTATTCAACCCCTGACGGAAATGGCCACCAGAGCACTCATTCCAGCCGCTGACGGCAGCAAGGGTGCGAAAACGCAAAGCGTAATCCGGAGGCTTGTCCCCGTCTCAATCGTAGAAGTTGGTCTTGTATGGTCATGGGATCAGCAGACTGGCCGAAGACTTCGCGGAAATGATGGACGAAGAGTCTTTCGGATAGGGTCATGGGACCACCAGCCTTCCAGATACACTGTTCCCAGTTCAGCGCCTTCCCAGAGAGCTGTGAGATGATAAAAGTGACTTTAGATCGCTCTGACTCGAACTGGTGCACATTCATCTTAAAAAACATCTCGCACTGTAGAATGAATCCGTTGCATTCCTCCTCACACCCGGAGTAGAGATTAGGTGCGGCCATGGGACTGGTAACAGGGGGTAAATTGTAGGTAATAGACAGAAGAAGTTGTTGACGAAGTGTAGTGACCAGATCAGCGGAAGGGTTGGATGTAGCCACTGATGCGAACGGTGGGGGTGTGGACATCGTGTCGGTTGGTCAGGTCTTCTGTCACCACTCCTGCTGAAGACAGAATGAGCCACAGCTCAAATAACTTCCGTTTACAGTTTAATAGTTCTCCACAGGTAACAAAGGTGATGGTATTCCACAGATAAACAAGGTAGGTAATCCACAGGTTTGACAAAACAAGTAATCCACATGTATATAACACCTGGGTCAACACTAAACGAAACATATGACTAGTATACCTGACAACAAACATTAACCGAAGGAGTGTATAAATAGAGTCCTGATTGATAGGCTGCAGGTGTGGGTGCAATCACAGACAGTGTGGTGTGCAGGGGATTATGGGAAGTGTAGTCCATGGGATTAAAAATCCGGGGATCATGAACGTGTGAATCCAGAGAAGGGCGCTGGTGCAGGGGGCGTGATCGGTATAGGCACAGTTTCTGTTACACTAAAAGCCAAAATAGTCAACAATGTCAACAGCCTTCATTACAAAAATAAACATGATCATGTTATTTCAGCCATATTCATCTCTAGAATTAATTTTACCTGTCCCACCTTCTGAAGAACAGGGTTGTACAAAATTCATAATTGAGTTGAGAATGACCTCTAAATTCCAATTCAAGCTGAATTTGAATTCAAATTGCAGGAAGTAGAACTGGAATTCCTTAAAATTCAAAGAAATTCATGATACATAATTAAGGTGTATTTAACAATGAAGCTTTACAGTATATATTACATATGATTACAACATGAATTTCATACAGATATTATTGTATGGACCTTATGTACACAATACTTTATTACAGTAAATAGGCCTATTTTTATTTTACCACAAATTAACATTAAAAACATACTCTATAAAACAGATCATTAAAATTGTAATAACTTTCAAATTGTGGAAAAATGATAGGATGGCACTTCATTTCCCAAAATTCCTTGCTGTATTTAATTCTTCAAAATGGTTGACCAAACATTTAGGACATTTTGTTTGGAGTTCACTATAGTGAAATAAGCTAATTGAGGGCCAGAGCTGGTTTGTACTTTTGTTTTTTGTAATTACAGCAATGTGCAAAATGATAACACACGTAAAAGGACATCTGTGCTCGTTCAATTTGGTGAGACAATTCCCACAAGAAACCACAGAGCAATCAGCAATGAGGAACTGCTGATCATTAGATGCAACAACGTTACCCTGTAAAGTACTTTAATAAATGATAATTGCATTTACCAAAACATTGTTTCGTTTGATTACTTTGAAATGAAGATATTGCTAATTATTCAACATTAAGGGAATGTATGCTTAATGTTAGTGTCTGTACTTCCATTAGGACGAAAAATGTATGTTAAAGCGGCAGTCCGCAAATTTTTTGGAGTAAAAATTATCTAAACCAATTATTGAGCAAGTACATGAAAGAACGGTGTTTAAAACTGTGTCATTACCCTTGCTGGATTCACCACGTAACGCTTGTAATAATGGTTTGTAATTTGAGCTGTCGGGTCGACTTTTCCAGAGATCCTTATATGGTGTCTTTCCTCTGTGTGTCATTTCGTCACATTCGTATACAGAACGAAGAGGATCCGGCTGCTAGCCAGCGCGTGTATGCTGCGAGTGACAGGCGATTTGTAGCGTGTACTCACAACTGTTGGGTAGGATTTCATACAACGTTTAGTATTATTTATGGCAGCGTTTAGTACTTTTACTTTTAAACGCCAAGCAGTGTTGACATCTGGGGATTCATCATTTGTGAAAAACAAGAAAGAACGAACTGAGACGGTTTACAAAGAAACAGGGAATGTGATCGGACTCGTGCGAAAATTAATATTGGCAAGGCATTTCAAAGGTGGCTGTGAACTCCATGATCTGAAAGGATTGTAAACGGATGCAGACATCGCTTTATTTCTTCTGAACAGGTAAGACAAATTTTTAATATTTCAATAGATAACACAAAAACCGTAGCGCACTTGTTGTGCTAATATAGATACAGTTTCATCGGTTGTTCTTTCTCTCTTTATGTTCATTATGATAAATGTAATGTAAGCCCTATTCGCCTGGGATTAGTATTATCTGGACCTCGTGTGATTTAGAAATTACCTCCCCACATCTGTATTTCATTAGCATGGACAAGTAAAAGCCTGTGATTTTACTCAAATTTACGGACTTAAATCCCGGATATGATGGCAAGGCTTTGCATATAGTATATAAAGTTGTATGATGTACAATGATTTATGACCGTGCCTGTCAGCATTTGAAACCCGCGTTCGGGGATTTTTTGTCCGGTTCGCGTTACGGGAGTTTCCATGAGAAATAACAAAATGATCCAGCACCCGAAATAATATCAAAACACTTCAACACAGCCTCCATTTCTGCTATTTGTGTCTGTTTATGTTCTTATTTGTTTCGTGTCTGCCATGTTATCTGTGTTTATTATGCGCTACTCATGTACAGTGAAGATTCTCACCGCTGCACTGTCACAGGCCACGACTCAAAACATCAGACTCATTCGCGCAGTTGAGCAGCGCCGAATCACAACTCACGCAAAGAAATATCTCCGCACATCACCTGCAGTAGCAATTAATGAGATGGCGACAAAGAGGCCAATCCTACGGACTGCCGCTTTAATGAGTGATTTATGTCTGCGAGTGCGTCAGTGATATTTTTCAGGTGAGTGTTGATTTCTCCGATGGCCCAAACGATTTGCTGTTGTGACTCCAGAACAGCATGCGTCATGACGCGGCCAGACGGACGGGACTCAGCACTGGGGGGAGTACTTGAAACGCCGGAGACGTCGGACACAAAGGGCTCTGGCTGCACCGGAGGGGCGGACTCTGAGTGCATGCCAGTGGACATTCCTGCTATTGCACCACACAAGTCTACAGTAAATAAACACAGGCACATGTTAACTGTGATTTGAGTTTGTTCATTATTAATGGGTACACGTATTTGGCATAAATGCAAATGATACGTAACATATCTGGTGTAATTGAGCAAGATTGCATGCATTTTGAAATTAATTGCAGGCTGGTGTGTACCAATGTTAAGCAAATAAATAATAAATTACCTTCGTGGCAGTCCTGTAGTAAATCCGAGTCTCCCACAGCAACGTTTACTACTCCAGAGAGTAAAGTGTCACCTACAATAGAGGCAACTCTCTGCTCAAAGGGTGTGAGTTCATTGACCCCTGTACCACCGCCTATTCTGCCCACACTTTGTCGGTACGCAGCAGTTCTCCGCTTAACTTCCACTTTTATATCCGACCATTTCTTTTTAATTTCATTTAAAGTGCGATTTTCCGATCCCACCGCGCTGACTGCGTCAAACAAACTCTCCCACTATTTTTTTTCCTTTTGTTATTAGTTCCGGAGGACAAAGTTCCAAATAAAATATTTTTTCTAGCTTCTGCCTCTGACAGTAGCACCTCCAATTCACATTCCTTAAATTTTCGTTTCTTGCTGCTTGGTTTTGCCAAAGTGGACTTATTACCATATTCAAATTTATTTAATTGAGGGAGGAGACACATTTTAACAGGAAAAAACCTTAATATTTTACTGTAATTTTTTCTTTTTTTTTAATTGTATACAAATTTTATTAAAATTACAGACAATTATCTGTTAATTAATAAAACAAATATTATTTTATGTGTTAAGACAATAATGACAAATTACATGTTTTTCTTGTTTTTGTAAAGAAAAAATACTGTAATATTTATACAGTATTTTTACTGCTTTCTTAAATAACATACAAATTTATGTAAAATTATGATAATTTTCTGTAATTAAATTTGTTGCTCATTATATAAAGGTTTATATCTATACAAATAATTTAACGGTTTTCTTCCGTATTTTTAAGACGGATCTTAGTTTTTTTATTAGTGTATGCATATTTTTAAATTAAAACATTTTCGCAAACTGTTTCGTTAGGCTACATTTAAACATAATACACAGTCAAAATGACAAAGCTGCACTACTCTTGAGGTTGGAACTTTCATGTTTCCTGAAAGTGATATGACAGCCCCGTTGAAAAAAAACAGCATATGCTGGTTAGGTATTCTTTGAAGCATGGTAGCTGGTTTAGGCTGATCATGTGCTGGTCCTTAGCAAACAACTAGCTCCTGCTCAGGACCAGCTCATAACAAGTCAGGACCATCTTAAATCAGTTCATGACCAGCTAAGGACCAGCCAGCTGCATAAAGCACCTTAAGTGTAATTTTGCCTTAAGTGTGTCCTTAAGTATACCTTAAGTTTTACTTAAGTTATTCTCCTATTGTCTTCGGTAAAGGGAAATCACCTCTTAAGTGTCATACTTAAGGGAAAAACTTAAGGTGCTTTATGCAACCAGGCCCCGCACATGACCAGCTCAAACCAGCTACCATGCTTCAAAACATACCTAACTACAGTAGCATATGCTGTTTTTTTCAACAGGGAGAGAAAGCACATGGCAGTAAACCTGACAAAAGTTGCAATAGTCTAGCCAACAAAAACATGATTAATGATAATCATTAATAAATTCATATTTTCCCATATCATGAATGGCTATGGCCTAACCACTACAGTCCATACCTTAAACCTGGTTAGCTCAGAGATAAAAACCTTAAAGACAAGAGAATGGACTGATTGAAAACGGATTTGCAGTTAAATAAACATATGAAAACAAACGTAATCAGTATAGAACTTTGGAGAATGTGGCCAGAGGCTCAACAGATTTGTTCAAATTCAAGAGGATCATTCTAGGACAATACATCGAGCTGTAAGTTACCATAATGTTAATACATTTAGTAATGATCTTTTCATATGGGCCTGCAGTATGTCATAAGCATCTTGTTTGCTCTTTTGCTATTTTGTAAAAGTAGTGGCTGCATTTTTGTTGATTGTTGTCAACCCTAATTTTGTTTCATGTAATGGCATTGAAACATTTTATATTTGTGTGCCTGTTTTTTAGAAACCACTTCCAAGCACCAAACATGTGTGTAAGCATATATGTATTCATTGAACTTGTACCATACATTAGTTAATTTTATTCATATACTGCAATGAAAACATCTGACCAATTAAATATATAGCAACATTCAAACAACACAAACACGTTTATTTTCTTTTAAAAACAACATATCTTAACTATAGCTGTTGTTAATACACTTGCTATTGGTAAACAGATGTCATTGGTTGACTCACCGTGCTGCTTTGAGCACGATTGGTTAATCTGACTGTCATTCAGGAAACTAGTCAATTAGAGCTGTTCGCGCTCTTCACTGGTTAATTTTGAACATACGCGAAGAAGTGATGTCTGTCAGTTAGTTTCAGTAGTATTGATGGTTCAGTTATATATAAACAGTGTCACAGCTCTGTCCTTCCTATCGTGAGGTTTCTGGTCTGTGGACAGAGCTGTGACGGTGCCATGTCTTTTGTGCTTGTTTTGTTATGTGTGGTAGACACGTGGCCATTGTTGTCACTTTCGCCGAGTGTCACCCTGTCTTGTCTCTCAGCCCCACCTCCTGTCTCCCGTAATCTTACTTTGAGTGTTAATCCCTGTCACCTGCCTGTCACCTCCCGTATGTAATTATCCTTCGTTAATTGTCCCTTATATAATGCCCCTTTGTTCTCTGTCTGTTGCCGGTTTGTTGTCAAACACGTTGTCTACGCGTCCTTGTTTAAAGTAAGTCATATCCTAGTCTTTTGTTACTCGTTCCCTCCGGTTTATTCCCCCACGTGGGAAGTGTTTATTTTGTGTTTTTTGTATCTGTACCGGTTTTCCCCTTGGTGGGATTTTGTTTCATGTGTTTTGTTTATTTGAATAAATACCTTTCTGTTGTATCTCTCGTCAGCGATTGGGTTCTGCCATTCAGTTCCGTGACAGAACAAACCGGCCACCGAAGAACCCAGCGGACGAGAGATCAGCATTATGCGGTGGCCGTGTGCTTCTAACCGGGAGTGGTGGAGTTCCATTGCCTCCCAATCCCACGCCGGCGATGGGCCATTCCCGGCTCAAGGCCATCGTGCCCTGCAGGAGTACGCCCGGGAGTTTGAGGCAAGGAGGGGTACCTTCCCTGAGGTGCTGGTGAGTGCCTATCTGGTGGCCGGGATGGATAATCCTCCACCCCTAGCTGAACGGGAGGAGTTGATTTACCTTCCATTCTCTCGGTTGGTGGATCAGCTGCACTCTCGAGAGGAGCGGCTACATGGCGTTTCTTCCAACTGCCCCCGGGACTCCTCCCGATTCAGCCTGGGTACCATCTCGGAGGACCACGTCCTGGTCACTGGGGCCGTGGGCCTCTCAGTCCCATCCATCCCAGCATCCTCGGGTCGGGGCCCTCCCAGCCTCCGTGGAAGGCGTGGGAGAAGGGAGTCATGGGACTCCCCATCTGACTCTTCAGGCACGGAGATGGTTTCCCCACCATACGCAACCCTGCAGCCGGCCACGTGCTCAGTGGTCCGACCCCGGCGGAAGAAGAAGAAGAGGGGGTTGCTGCCTTTTCCGCCGGCACCTCAGCCAGCATTCCAGCCGGTTATCCAGGCGGCACCCCAGCCGTTATTCCAGCCGGGGTCCAGTCCGGTTGTCCAGCCGGCGCCCAGTCCGGTGATCCAGCCGGCGTCCAGTCCGGTGATCCAGCCGGCGTCCCAGCCGGCCATCCAGCCGGCCATCCAGCCGGCGTCCCAGCCGGCCATCCAGCCGGCCTTCCAGCCGGCGTCAAGCCCTGTCCAGCCGGCCTTCCAGCCGGTCTTCCAGCCGGTCCCTAGTCAAGCAGCCAAGCCGGCCCCGGGGAGACCCCCAGGGTCAGGGACGGTCCCCCCCAGGACTCCCCCTCAGTCCCCTAGGACTACGCGCCCTCGAGCGCAGCCGGGGACTAGAACTGTTCCCCCTTGAACTCTTTTGTTCCCCCACCCCCCCTCCCATGTGTGTTATTTTTATTGGCCCACCCCAACCCCATCCTTGTCTCTTCTGTGTTACCGTTAGTCTGTTCTGTGTTGTGTTTATGGTGTATGTCCTTGTGTTTCTCTGTTCTTGCCCACTGAGGATTCTCCCTTGGGATGCCATGGGTCGTCCCTTGGAGCGGGGGTAGTGTCACAGCTCTGTCCTTCCTATCGTGAGGTTTCTGGTCTGTGGACAGAGCTGTGATGGTGCCATGTCTTTTGTGCTTGTTTTGTTATGTGTGGTAGACACGTGGCCATTGTTGTCACTTTCGCCGCGTGTCACCCTGTCTTGTCTCTCAGCCCCGCCTCCTGTCTCCCGTAATCTTACTTTGAGTGTTAATCCCTGTCACCTGCCTGTCACCTCCCGTATGTAATTATCCTTCGTTAATTGTCCCTTATATAATGCCCTTTGTTCTCTGTCTGTTGCCGGTTTGTTGTCAAACACGTTGTCTACACGTCCTTGTTTGAAGTAAGTCATATCCTAGTCTTTTGTTACTCGTTCCCTCCGGTTTATTCCCCCACGTGGGAAGTGTTTATTTTGTGTTTTTTGTGTCTGTACCTGTTTTCCCCTTGGTGGGATTTTGTTTCATGTGTTTTGTTTATTTGAATAAATACCTTTCTGTTGTATCTCTCGTCTGCGATTGGGTTCTGTCATTCAGTTCCGTGACAAACAGCGCTGGAGACACGAAGTCGTGTGGAAGTTGCAGGCTGCTGGAGAATAATCACACGCATTAACAGCTTTACCAGCGACCAACAGAAGATAAAAACTTGTTTTTGTATTTTCGTCTAGTGTGATGCTAATCGCAATTAGCGATATTAGCACTAACTTCAATGCTATAACGTTCTACATAATATTGAGCTTAAGTAAACTTCCTCTTCTCACACGTGTTTTTCAGAGAAATATATGATATGATTTGCCTGGTCAATACACACACCTGGTAAGTATGTGTAACTTTAGATTTCTTTCTGACTTTCTTTTGCATTCCATTTTCAACACTAATTTCAACAGTAACTGTTAATGATAAAACATTTGCTCTCATTTTTTAGATGAAGGGAAGAAAAGCTAACGTTACCCAGGCACCCAAACTCCATCAGTAGTAAGTGTTTAAACATTCGACCTGAGTATTTGTATTATGTTGTTATTAACAAATGTGTAATATTATGTATATGCTTAATACTGTAATAACATCCACGTACAGTTAAACATGTACATCATTTGTGAAAGAAAAATAGTGTCATGGCTCTGCTTCCTTAGTCATGTTTTTCTTGGTCCTGTAGCAGAGCCATGACAAAGTCTTTGGTTATGTGTGGAGAGAAACATATTATTGTCCTTTTGACAATAATATGCGTTCTCTCCAGTGTCTCGTCTCTGTTCCCGCCATCTCGTTTCCTTGTTATCCTTCCCTGAGTGTTTCATTACCCACACCTGCCCTGTGTCGTTATCCCTCATTTGTCTTACCTATATATACCCTCTTGTTTCTTTGTCTTGTGCTCTTGTATTGCGTTCGTTACGTTTCATGTCTCCTGAGCTTTCTTATTGTTTCATGCTCATGGTCCTGTTAAAGTCTTCGTCAAGTTTAGTAAGTTTTTAGTTTAGTTTTGTCCAGTTATTGTTGGAATTTTGAGGCAGTCCTGCATGTTCAAAAATTTGCTAGAGACGTTTCTCCAAATTATATAGAAGTTTTATTATCAGATGTAAAAAGGTAACAAAGCTTTGGGTTGTCAGACGATCTCCTCACTCCACCACAAGCCAACAACCCAAATTATTCAAAAACACCCATATTTATTCAGTATGTGACGTCGCTCGCATCTTCTGACTCCTCCTATGCCTTTTAAGGAGTTCAGTTGTGCTCTTTCTTACAAAATAATGACATACACGAAAAATTCCAGTCAGGCTTTAGACCGCATCATAGTACTGAAACTGCGCTCGTTAAAATTACAAACGACCTGCTTATAGCATCAGATAAAGGTAACATCTCACTCCTAGTCCTGCTCGACCTTAGTGCTGCGTTCGATACTGTAGACCATAAAATACTTCTAGATCGCTTACACAATTATACCGGTATTCAGGGACAGGCACTACAATGGTTCAGATCTTACTTATCAGACAGACATCAATTTGTCCATTTAAATGGGGAATCATCAAATCTAACGCAAGTAAATTATGGATTACCTCAGGGATCGGTTTTAGGACCCTTGCTATTCTCCATTTACATGCTGCCCCTTGGAAACATTATTAGAAAACATGGAATTAGCTTCCACTGTTATGCAGATGATACTCAGCTGTATATCTCATCAAGACCAGATGATTCCTTCCAGCTATCCAAATTGGCAGAGTGCATCGAGATATAAAGCATTGGATGACTTGTAATTTCCTTCTTTTAAATTCTAATAAAACAGAAATATTACTTATCGGACCAAAGACACGTGAGCAGAATATTTGGATTATGACCTGCAAATTGAAGGCTGCACTGTTACTCCAACAAATACAGTTAAAGACCTGGCGTTATATTAGACAGCAACCTGTCATTTAAAAATCACATCTCAAATGTCACAAAAACAGCCTTCTTCCACCTTAGAAATGTTGCCAAATTGCGAAATATTTTATGTGTGGCTGATGCAGAGAAGCTATTCATGCATTTGTGACCTCAAGACTTGATTACTGTAATGCACTGCTTAGTGGTTGTCCTGCACATCAATAAACAAACTACAGTTAGTTCAGAAGCAGCTGCCAGAGTTCTAACCAGGTCCAGAAAATACGATCACATAACCCCAATGTTATCAACCCTTCACTGGTTACCCATTAAGTATCGTATTGACTTTAAAGTTCTTTTAATTACTTATAAAGCCTTAAACGGTTTAGCCCCTACCTACATAACAGAGCTTCTACCACACTACAACCCATCACGCTCTCTAAGATCTCAAAACTCCAGACTTTTGATAACACCTAGAATAACTAAATCCACCAAAGGGGGTAGAGCTTTCTCATACGTAGCACCTAAACTCTGGAATAGCCTCCCCGATACTATTCGAGGGTCAGACACACTCTCCCAATTTAAATCTAGATTAAAGACACATCTTTTCAGCCAAGCATTCACTAACACATAGCTAATGAACAGCAGCTACGCTAATTATTCTCTTTCTGCCCTCGCCTCGGGATGCCCATCCCGAGGTAGGGAGAGATTCCGCCAGGCCCAGATGAACGTCATATGCCCATCCACAACTAGAGATTACGCCAGCTACATCGGAAAATCCCGTACCATCCTCTGCGAGACCTGTGGACTGACTGACCATCCCAGCTCCATCCAAGGCAATTCCATCACCACCCAAGAAAAGGCGACCATCTGGCCGGCCCAGCTCAGACAATTCCATCCCCAACCGAGAGCAAAAACGGACTACCTGTCACATAAATGCTAAATTTACAATACTTGGTATTTAATGCTAAACTTACATCACATGACAGCAGTTTGAAGTTATGGCTGCACTCAGTGACTTTGATTGGAGGTAGCTGGGTGGGTGTTGTAGGGAGTGGGGGGGCTTGTTGGTTGTGGTTCGGGGCGTTTCATTTGTTGGGACTGTGTGGGTCTGGTCTGGTTGGTCTTGTTTTGTGGTCGATGTCGGACAACAGAGGAATAAAGTTAATTATGCCATTACTACTTTTCCCTGGTTGTTCCTCTGTTGTCTGTTGTTGATCGCGGAATGGACCGGGTTGGACCTGCACGGTTTCGGCGGGTGGGGCTTCCTGGGTCGCGGCTCGTGGGCTCTCCCTGTTCTTCGTGGAGTTGCTCGGTGGCTTTGGTCGGGGTCACTGATTGCAGCTATGACACGTCAGAGGAGATCTGGCCCTCCCGGCTGAGCCTGGTTTCTCCCGAGGTTTTTTTTTCTCCATTATTCATCATTGGAGTTTGGGTTCCTCGCCACAGCAGAGCAGTGCAGTGTTGGCTTGCTCACCGGGAGACTGC
>NC_079896.1:15579435-15595570 GCF_024868665.1 Triplophysa rosa | reverse complement strand
ATTTATTTATTTATTCATTTATTTATTAGATATTATTTATTATAATGATCTTGCTTGGTCTATAAACACCATGCACTGTGCTGTGTTTTACCTTTCTGTGTTTTTCTTATTTGCTCCTGTAAAGCTGCTTTGGAACAATGCACATTGTGAAAAGCGCTATATAAATAAAATTGAATTGAATTGAATAGTGTTTCAACATCTGTCGTCAGAATTAAAAAAACAAAACAGGAAAAAACCATTACAATGAATAATTACTTATTAATGGAACAATCATAATTCGTAAATAGCATCACGTGCAAAGTAAGCTGCGCGGTTTTTACATATCAATATTGATACCCCACACACTTACCACGGATTAGGATAGTTTACAAACTGCACATAAAATCAAATATTCGGTGAAAATCGACGTTGTAATTTAGTTTGTTAGTCACTGGTCTCAAATGGCGGTTAGAGAGTAACGTTAAAGCGGCAATGAGCAACTTTTGTTCACTGTTGCCCCACGTGGTTGATAAGCGGAATTGTCTGTATGCAGTGTCGTAAAAACTGTCGCAAAGATTTCCCGCTGGCAGCTCAATACACGTGAGTTTGTTTACTAAACCAATGGACCCAGATACGTCGGTCAAACTATGTCCACGATCAGGTAAAGTAGTCCGTGTTACCATATGTTCTTCGTATATCAGTACAAAGATTTATGTATCATAAGTAGTCAACCCTACGTGTTCGAAGCAAGGTTACCAACTTATTCTGGTAACTTTGGCCAAAAAAATATGTTATATTATGTTATTCATAAACTGTATATGTAACTGTACTGTTTTTGAAATCAGCGTTTCATCTTCATTGCATACCACATGGGTGCCAACACTATGGGATGTACTACAGGGCTATACTACAACCTCAAAGTAGACTCGGGGGTAGCAGCTGATTGTTAGAAGTTAGCACAGAGCGTGCTAGCTACATGGAACATTTGTATTTACCCGAAACACAACGCATGGACTTGAATGTGTTTTGTAACTGTAATAAAGCTCAATAAAACGGAAGGAAGGAGGTGGGAACCGGCGAACATTCAAACATTTTTAATCAAAATAAATAAACAATAAACCAGCAGCAAAACACACGAACATAAACAAAACTTAAATGTCCGGGCCCGGTCCTCTCTCACCGTATTCTCCTGCCGTTCGTCTTTTTATGCTTCCGATCTCCTCCGTGAGAGATACGAGGCCGGTGTGACGCCCAGCTGACACTCATTATCAATCGCTTCCTCCTCCCACAGTAACCTATAGTACTTTTCTTTGTTATTATATCGGAAGTCACTAAACACAATCGCGACCAGGCATTGTGTTTTGTGTAATATATGTAATAACTACAGTCAACTCGGTATCAAAACAGTGCATAGCATGTACATATACATAACGACAACATTAGCCTAATCAACGATTGAACTGTTCAACATTTGCGTGTGTGGTGTTGTCACATTAATGTACCGCTAGGTGGCACTCCTCTATTTGAGTTGCATCGATTCGAGAGGTAGAGAAGAAGTGGTAGAGATACTGAGCATGTGCTTGCATGTTATCATGTATGTGTTAGTGCTGTGAATAAAGTTACTAAAATGAATCTACGGTCTCCAGCGTCTTGTCTACATTAAGACATAACAAATTGGCGACGAGGACGTTTGTTGTACAAGATTGTCTGAGGATGGCTTCAGTAAGTGCACCATTTCCCATTCCTTTTTTGCCTTGTCCCGGTGAGCCTGCTATACCGCTAGTCACATGGCTGAAAATGTTCCGGAACTACATGCTAGTCATCAATGCTACTGGGGATTTATGGTCAGAAGCCAGAAAACGTGCTTTGCTTCTCCACTGCCTCGGAACCGAAGGTCAGAGATTGTTCTATACACTGCCCAATACCGGTGACGATCTAGCTGATGCTATTAATGCTTTGGAACAACACTTCGTTCCGAAAAGAAATGTGGTCGTGGAAAGACATGCTTTCAGGAAACGCATACAGAGGATAGATGAAACGGTAGTACAATACATTGCTGCATTAAGAGATTTAGCGACTACTTGTGAATTTGCTGACAATCTTGACGATATGTTGCGTGATCAACTTGTTGAAAATATTGCTATCCCTCGCATTCGTGAAAGATTATTAGTGGAATCTAAATTGACTCTGGAGACTGCAATTACAATTGCCACACAGCTAGAGACGGCTGATGCTCAGGCGAAATCGCTGGCTACGAGTAACTTCGCTCAAGTTCAAGCTGTACATGCCACTCCTGCTTCTGGACGACAGCGTCCTAAGGCCAAATTCAAAGCACGTACCTCATCAAAACCACCTGCTTCTGCTCCGTCAGCTCGAACATGCTTTCGCTGTGGCTCTGCTGGACATCTTGCAAACGCACAGAACTGCCCCGCTGCATCTGCTAAATGTAAGAATTGCAATAAGATTGGACATTTTGCACGAGTCTGCCGTTCTGCTCCTACTCATTCAGTGCATTCAGTTGAATTGCCAGAGGTCTGTATTCTCCATCTGCCTGGAGCGACTGACCGTCTGATGTGTGAAGTGACCGTACATGCCTCACCTGCTGCTACCCCTGTGTCTCTTCAACTTACTGTGGACTCTGGTTCGTCTGTGTCCATCCTGCCGAAACAACTGTATGAACAGCATTTTCGCACTGTGCCGTTGCAAGCCCCTGCTGCCCGTTTAGTTACTTACTTACAAGAGCCGATTTCAGTACTAGGATGTTTATCTGCTACAGTCACTAAATATGGCATTACCTGTCCTGCACACTTCTTCATTGTCGACACTGGCACTGCTTTGCTAGGCATGGATCTGATTAAGGGACTTCAGCTGCAATTTACTGGACACACTGTGCTGCCATCGGCACAATCCGCTCCAGTCTGTGCTCTCTCCACTTCTCCATCACAGCGTGCTGCATTAGGCTGTGTGAACAACTTCACGCACAAGGTGAACATTTCTGACTCTGTACTTCCTGTCAGATGCAAATTGCGTCGCTTACCTTTCTCCGTGAGAGATGCTGTTTCCGCAGAACTGGAACGTCTCTTACAGGCTGGTGTGATCGAACGGATTGATTCTTCTCCATGGGTTTGCAAATGTGCTATTGAACGCTTTCACAGTGTTCTCAAGAGTACAATCCAATCAGCAATCCTACAATCAGCACCATGGAAATCAACAGTGACTGACTTCCTGCAGATTTACCGCGCTACACCTCATGCTGTAACAGGTGTTTCCCCATTCGAATTGCTTCATGGAAGGAAAATGCATACCCGTCTCAATGTCCTGAAACCTTCACCTTCTGGTCATGAGCCGACACCACTGCAGAAACGTGTTTCCTCACGTCAGGATGTCATGAAATCTCGCTTTGACCACAAGCATCGTGTGCGACATTTCTCTTTTCGACCAGGGAATAAAGTGCGCATTAAAAAGGCTGTGCATGTACCAAAAGCTTATCCAAAGTTCACTTCTCCAATTGAAGTCAGGAAAAAAGTTGGTCCTTACACTTACCTCTTGGATGATGGAAAAAAGTAGCATGCATCATGTCTTGCACCCGTGCCAACTAGAGAGCTGGATAATGGAATGACGGCCAATGCTGAAAACGTGATGCTCTCTCATGTTCCATTGTCTGGAAATTCAGTGTCTTCTGATGCTGGTCCAAGAGTACAACGTCAAAGACGTGAGCCCGGTTGGCTAAAGGACTATGATACTAGTCACAGAAATTGACATGGACTTTTGCACACACAACATACAGTACATATACTTACATGAAATTCAAATACTGAATTGTAATTAAGTTGTTGGTTCATTACGTTAAATACTCTTCTGCATTCAATTAATGTTACTTAGTGGTTACAGAAGAATTCATTAAGTAAAAGGGGAATATGTGGTGTTGTCACATTAATGTACCGCTAGGTGGCACTCCTCTATTTGAGTTGCATCGAGAGGTAGAGAAGAAGTGGTAGAGATACTGAGCGTGTGCTTGCATGTTATCCTGTATGTGTTAGTGCTGTGAATAAAGTTACTAAAAGGAATCTACGGTCTCCAGCGTCTTGTCTACATTAAGACATAACAGCGTGGTTTACTGGTCTGAACAAAATAATCTGCTACTTTTTACCACAACACGTTTAGTGTGGTTGTTTTACTTTTTATTTACAAGCACTAACGTTACACACATTCATGACAAAACACGAAAACATGCTAGCTATCGACACCGGCAACCATATATTATCTCTCAGCTACCTTACGCTTATAAAGTGCGAACCGGTGTTGTGCCAATGACACAGATTAATAACAAATACGTTCAGAAGTACAGGACAGTAACAAAAAATGTACAAATAACACATACAAATCCAGGAGCCGGACCGCTAGGTCTGCATCTGTTTTGCAACCCGTTGCCTCTTGCTGCTCACGCCATCAAGTGCAAGCCCGTTTGATATTGATTCGTGACCGGCCTCATGTCCGATCAATCTCTCGCTTTCTTTTCTTTGCTTCCTCCGACAAAACCCTCTTTGGTTTTTTGGCTGGCTCTCCTGCCATGGTGATGTTTTGGTTCATTTTGTCTTACTGTTAGCTCTGCTGTTGGCCAACTTCTCCCAGTGTCATGGTCCTGCCTCATTGTCCTTGATTTCCATGTCGATTGGCAGGATCGTGACAGATCCCTTATGTTTAGTGTGAGAAAGTCATGGTTTGTTTATCATTGACATGCCATGTGCTTTCTCGTGTCTCGTCATTGGCCCCGCCCCTCTTGTTTCCCGTATTGCTTTCCTGCCGTGTCTCATGTTCCTCACCTGCCCTGCGTTATCTTCCTTTGTCTGTCTCCCTATAAAATGCCCTCGTGTTCATTGTCCTGTGCTCGTTTGATGTGCTTGTATGCATGTTCGCTTGTCTACCTCGCCCTGTATTACCTTGCCCGGAGTGCTTGTCTTACCTGTGAATCCCCTACCTATGTCTGGAACTTTATTATTTACCACCCCGTGTCTTAGTGTATTCGTATGTAGTTTTTAGTTATCCTGCCTTGACGTTGTGTCATGTTTTGTTTAGTTTATTTTTGCCCCATCGAGGGAAGTGTTTTGTTTATATTCTTGTTTTGTTATCGTGCCTGGTTTTCCCCCATAGTGGGGTTTTTGTTTTGTGATTAAAGTCCTGATTGTTTACCCCGTACTGCTGCCCGTGCGCTTGGGTGCTTCTGCTCACTGTCACACCTCCCGGTCGTGACAGCATTCTGTGACACCCAGGCTACGAGTAAAATGTGACGTATGCCGTAAAGCAGGGGATAGGCGGGGCTTGTACCGGCCCGAACACCAAAGTTACAAGTGCAATTTCAGCCGATAGGAGGCTGCTCAGGTAGCAACAGCAGTAAAATTCATCCAGTTAAAAGTTGACCTACCACTAAAATCATTTTAGAGACATTATTTTAAGGTCAAAAAGTTGCTCGTTGTCGCTTTAAGTTACTAGACGGAAAACTAGCTGCCTCTTCATCTATCCGCGTAATCCTTTTTTACTTAATTTATTATTCTCAACACAATGACGACTAAATACACGATTAGAATGGGATTCATGAGAAGGTCACCACCATACCTAATTGTGCTGCCAGATCCTGAAAACGTGAAGTTCTTCATCTCTGCCTTGCTTCTCTTCCATCGGCTATGGCGGTTACCTGCAATTCATGGACAAAACATTACAATCCAAGGTAAAAGGGAAGAAAAATTCAAAATTTTCCCCCCAGAAAACATTTTCTATGTCAGTCATTCAGTCAATCATTATGTTACTGAAACTTTTCTAGTGTCTCCCTACTGCACAGCACAACTAATTGTTATTCAAACTATATTCATTAAGATGTTAATTCATTTTATAAAGTATAAGGCTGCTCTTTCTATAAGGAATAATTTTAATTATATTTTCTTTCTGTGTCATTCTCTTAGAATCTCCTCCCTTCTGTGTGAATAATTGTTAATTTTCTCTCTATAGATTTGTGTGCTCTCCCTTTCATTCATTTTTCTTCCTCAATTCTTTCTGTCTCAAAACTCAAAGTACCACATTTTATTTATTTTCAAGACACTTACAACAATACATTTTCTGCAAAAACATCAGAAAATTTTTAATTAATGTAACTATTACATTTGAGAACACCACAAATGATCAAAAATTAATAAGAAATGAGTTAAACAATTAGTATTAAATAGTTTAAAATGTTTTTAAAAAAGACCTTGTCTTCTTGTGTGACAGTATAGTTATCACACTAGTGAACATTATCTGTCACACCAAAGGACGTTTCAACCTTTTGTCTCAGCTAATGACCTTGCTGTTTCTAGCTAACAACAGCAGTTGGCAAAAATAATTTGCATAATTTTCCATTATTATGTAGTTTAACATATAGTTTTTTAATAAAAAAATAATAATTTCAGGGCGTCACACCAAAGGACAACATGTCACGACTGTGGCAGAAGAACCCAAGCGCAGGCAACAGCTGTGAAGGGGTTAACACAACACAAAACAAAAACCCACAAGGGGGTAAAACACTGAGGATAAATAATAAACAGACTAGACAGGCACACTAAACTGACTGGACTAACTACAGAACACTGGAAATAAACTAACTGACTTACTATGACAAAATGAAAATAATCCAAGGCACAGCAGAAGCACACAAAAAAAAATTCACACAACAATGAGAATTAGGAAGGACAGAATCTCTCAAACACTTGACTACACGAACACAGGCACATGAGACAACGAACGAGCACCGGACAATGAAACAAAAGGGCATTTATAGGGGAACACAAACGAGGGATAACGACACAGGGCAGGTGTGTGTAATCAATCACTTAGGGAAAGATAACAAGGAAATGAGAGGAACGGGAATGACGAGACACTGGAGAGAACGTATATTATTGTCAAAAGGACAATAATATGTCTCTCTCCACACATAACCAAAGGCTTTGTCATGACTCTGCTACAGGACCAAGAAAAACATGACTAAATGAAGCAGAGCCATGACAGAAGCCCCCCCTTTAATGAGCACCTCCAGGTGCTCACCAAGGGGTAGACGGACGAGACAAGACCAACTGAGACAGTGACAAAAACCAGACAAACATGGTGAACAAGACAAGGGGCAGACAAGACAACAAGACTAAGGGATTGGGGTGACTTAAAAATAACAAACAAGGGAGGGGGGGAGGGGCCAAACACTGGCTCATGGGAGGCAGTCCATGGGGGAGGGGAGAAGGAGGAACAGTCCCCGGCTGCGCTCGAGGGCGCGGAGTCCTGGGGGACTTAGGAAAGTCCTGGGGGGGACAGTCTTTGACCCTGGGGGTTTCCCAGGGGCCACTTGGCTGCCGGACTGGGGACCGGCTGGAAGGCCGGCTGGACAGGGCTTGACGCCGGCTGGAAGGCCGGCTGGACAGGGCTTGACGCCGGCTGGAAGGCCGGCTGGACAGGCTTGACGCCGGCTGGTGACGGCCGGCTGGAAGGCCGGCTGGACAGGCTTGACGCCGGCTGGAAGGCCGGCTGGACAGGCTTGACGCCGGCTGGAAGGCCGGCTGGACAGGCTTGACGCCGGCTGGAAGGCCGGCTGGACAGGCTTGACGCCGGCTGGAAGGCCGGCTGGACAGGCTTGACGCCGGCTGGAAGGCCGGCTGGACAGGCTTGACGCCGGCTGGAAGGCCGGCTGGACAGGCTTGACGCCGGCTGGAAGGCCGGCTGGACAGGCTTGACGCCGGCTGGAAGGCCGGCTGGACAGGCTTGACGCCGGCTGGAAGGCCGGCTGGACAGGCTTGACGCCGGCTGGAAGGCCGGCTGGACAGGCTTGACGCCGGCTGGAACCGGCTGGACAGGCTGACGCCGGCTGGACACGGCTGCGGACTGGACATCGGACTGGACGCCGGCTGGACGCCGGACTGGACCGCCGGACTGGACCGGCTGGACACCGGACTGGACGCCGGCTGGATCACCGGACTGGACGCCGGCTGGATCACCGGATGGACACAAGACTGGACACAAGACTGGACAAAGACTGGACACAAGACTGGACCGCTGGACGCGGCTGACCGGACTGGACACAGAACGACACGGACTGGCACAGCTGCACGGACTGGATGCACACCGGACTGGACGCCGGCTGGACCACCGGACTGGATGCCGGCTGCACCGGACTGGAGTGGAGGCTGCTCGCGCTGCCCGCCGCTGCCTCTTTTTCTTCAGCGAGCCACCCGCCTGGAGGTCGGCTGAAGAAAAGAGGCAAACGGCACGGCTGGTTCTGGCTGGGACTCCTCGGGGAGGTCCCCCAAGACTCTCGTCTCCCCCGCTTGCCACCCAGGCTGACTGGTGGAGACGAGACTGCAGGGGCTGAGGCGGAAGGTGTGGCGGTGCCCAGAACCCGATCTGCAGGGCCCGACCCTTCTGGATCGCGGCCAGCGGAGACGAGTAGCTGGATTGGGCTGAGACCCTGGACCCCGAACGGTACGTGGCGTACTGCCACACAGCGTTAAAGTCCAGCGGTCTCAGCGCCCTCATCTCCACTCGCGAAAGGGGGCTCCTGAGACCGGCGTTAAAGAGCACCGCCAGTTCCGCCTCCCCGAAGACACCCTCCTCTGCGGCGCCTAGGAATCTGTCCAAGTATTGCTCAAGGTCCATGTTCTCCTGGCGAACGCCGCAGAGGAGGCGGGCTTGGCGGGACCGCCCAGCGTCCATGGTAGCCTGCTGGTTCAGTGTGGCTCGTTCGTTCTGTCTGAACTTGTGGCAGAAGAACCCAAGCGCAGGCAACAGCCGTGAAGGGGTTAACACAAAACTTTATTTCTTAACAAGAAACACAAAACAAAAACCCACAAGGGGGTAAAACACTGAGGATAAATAATAAACAGACTAGACAGGCACACTAAACTGACTGGACTAACTACAGAACACTGGAAATAAACTAACTGATTTACTATGACAAGATGAAAATAATCCAAGGCACAGCAGAAGCACACACAGAAAATTCACACAACAATGAGAATTAGGAAGGACAGAATCTCTCAAACACTTGACTACACGAACACAGGCACATGAGACAACGAACGAGCACCGGACAATGAAACAAAAGGGCATTTATAGGGGAACACAAACGAGGGATAACGACACAGGGCAGGTGTGGGAAACACTTAGGGAAAGATAACAAGGAAACGAGAGGAACGGGGCGAATGACGAGACACTGGAGAGAACGTATATTATTGTCAAAAGGACAATAATATGTTTCTCTCCACACATAACCAAAGGCTTTGTCCTGACTCTGCTACAGGACCAAGAAAAACATGACTAAATGAAGCAGAGCCATGACACAACATAACTTAACACTTTAATAGTGGTTCCAAAAAAAGTGAAATATTTGAATAATTTTGAGACAAAAATTTACTATGTACACACCTCATGTGCCTCACAAGGGCTTCAATAACATGAACTTGAATGGGGTCTTTTTAGCAAATTAATATTGTTCGTGGTTTTGCCCGATTTAAAATCAGGATCTGGTGTCACACCAGAGGACATGGTTTCAGTGACAAAATGTGTCATGTTCCTACACTTTTAGAAATATATGGATGAAAAAAAACGCTTGCAATTTACTAAAATAGACACTTGTAAAATTATGCTTGATGTATTATTAACATTTTTATGCTTTTTAATTTATAAAAGTTTTAATTTACTGAACCATGCTTGAGACAAGTCACACCATAGGACAATTTTGAGATTTGGCTCAAAATAAAAAAAATCTATTAACAAAGCAGTTTTATAACAACAGGTCCATGTAAGACAAAGATGTGCTTAACCATTTACTGCATTTTAAATGATGACATCCCGCCTTATAAAGCCCATGTGGATTAAACCAAGGCCCTGTATGTTTAATGGAGGTGTATACTTGTACAGTGTATACTTGAGTGGTTCTAGATTATGTTTTTTGAGGTTTCCTACCTGGACAGTACAATTTTTTTATTGCTAAATTGTAAATGACCTTTCCCATTCTTATGCTCTACCAAATACAATGCAATTTTTTACTGATTAAATGATAACTGCAGCATTTGGATGTTGCTTTGTTAGATGTTAGTCTTCAAAATTAATAATCTACTACTTTATATTTGCCTGTACATCATAAACATAATAGGTGCATTATGAAAATGAAAAACACATGGATGTTCAATATCAAATTTATTATAATTTTCTGATCCTTAACACAGAATATTTAACTCAACCTTTAAAACAGTCTTAAATGTTAAATTCATTAAAAATAGTTTGATAGATTTCAGATTAGAAAGGGTACTTTAAACTCAACTGAACAAAAAAATATTTTGAACGCTTAAACTGCTGACAGTCCAGACTGCGTTAAGGGCTCTTTTTCCACCCGTCTCTTGCGCCAGTGGTTTCAGTCCACACCTGTAACAGAAGAACACAAATACAGTTATTTGATATGTCTAGCATCATAGTTTACAGCACAAATGAGTACTCTACATGCTATCAATTTAATGTCAAACAATTCAAAAATGCATCACCTCACAATAACAGATTTATTAGTTGACAAGTACAGTATATACTATATAATCTTATGAACAATCTGTTATGTGTAGTCTGCATAATGAAGGCAGTGATGCTGCATCTATGTGCAGATCAATCATTTAACCCCCTGGGGTCCGAGTGGGTTTTAAATCCTGGAGAAATTTTGTCATGTCCTGAGATTTGTGCTTTTTAGTAATGCACCCATATTTTAATACATTGTTATAAGTGGTGGGACATTATCACGTCGTGCTGTCAATCACTCTCTGGTAACGTTACGCTGAGAACCCTCAAAGGCTTTTCATTTATAATTAGCACTACACGAACCAGAAATATAACGCAAACAAAGCAAATACAACAAATCCGTGTTATATGATGTACATTGTCAGTAAAAAAACAAGGTTCTTGAAGAACACATTAACGTATTTAAAATGTAATGGGAACTAGCATTCTAGCACTACACAGGCTGCAGACAACGATAGCGCGGGCTGCATAAATCTGGTCTCAGAACAGATTACAATTTATGTCCTAACGTTACATCGTTTCTGACATCAGCCTTTTGAGCTTTACACGTCTGAGGAATTAAAAAGAATGGCATTAAATGGTTAAATATCGTAAATTAGTGTCACTCGTCATAGGCTGTGGTAAAGTCAATTCAATTTTACCTCAGGTGGAAAAATGGCAGGTACACAACCCAGTCTCACGGCAGTTCGTGATATAGTCACGAAATTTAATCTATTGGTTCGTGTTGGTGGACACGAATTTCCCTCTTTTTTCGTGTCACTCACCACGAATTTCCATCTAATGTATTTCAATAGGAAAAATCTTTCGTGACCTCCACCACGAACATAACCCGTAACGCGAACTTGCATTGTTGGTTGCGGTGCTCTTCGAAGCCAAATCAGAGTCCAAGCAAGGTCATCGGGATTTCCCGGTGCTCCCAATTGCCAGTGAAAATGAAATACAGCCTGAATCATTATCCCACGGAACAGAACAGCCCGGATTAAAAAAAAAACAGCCACTGGCACGCTTTTCTTATACTTTTCATACAGAAGACGCGCGTTCAATGCAAACGCGCAATCAGTTGCTGTGGGAACATAATTCTCAGTCGTTTCTGTGAAGGACCAGACACATTTGAAACTCATTGTCAACACAGTAGGCTATACACACGTCAGGGTCGAACACCTTACATTGCCATTATTTAGAATAAACTCCTACTACACAAAATAAAAATAAATCAACTAAAAGATGTTTAAATTGTTTTTCAATTAATCTTTTTATATATTTCCCTAGCCCAAAAGACGGCTCTGGCGGTCATACATACAAATATACGAGACTGCGTTAATTAGAGACACACACATTTATTACAGTATATAAATGATAAAATATATATTCTGCCTTATTCTCTGATAAAAATTGGGGGGGATTACATTTGGGATTTCTGTCAGCATTACCCATGATCCTCAGCCTCCGGAGCCAGGCCGCAGCCGCGGGTGAATTCTTCTCATTGCGCGCTCAAACCACAGTCCAGGTAAGTTACGAGCTAATTACCAATGATCACGTTTTGTTTAAATGTTGTAATTGATGCCTTTCTTTGCCATTAAACTCACATGGTTTAAATGCTTGAGCAGCAATTTAAACCCGACCATTGGTTTGCTCCTTATTAGCGAATAATAACAATAACAACAAATTAGGCTTGCTGAACGGAGCTAGCTAACTTCAATATAAGCTAACTCTATTAATAGAAAGAAATTCAAGGCACTTCTTCTGGTCCAAAAAAGTTAAAAATCCTTTATTCACTTCACTGCACACTGATGCATTTGGGCCTTCATCAGTGTGTGTTTAATTGTAACTGTTATATATAATTAGTCAGTGAAGTTGGGAGAAATCAAAAGAACTGTTACAAGGGGACCTAAAAAATATACAAATATCAAATAACTAATACCATATTCACTAGTTTGATATTTGCTAAAGTTCTGCAATCATAAAGTGTCCTTTAAATCTGGATGAGGAAACCCGACCATGTTATGTGCTATCTTTATTACTGCTTTGCGATAAGGAACTATTGGTAGAAATTTGCGTTGTGTATATTCCTATAAGTATTTATAAGAAAAAGGGAACCTCTCACTATTGGGGGTAGCCTTTTTAAACCTTATTTTAACATTACTCTACACTACATAAATAACATTTTCTGTTCTCCCTTGCAGATCCTGTCAAACAAGTCACCTGTCCGAACATATACACCTGATTTACCGAACCCAAAGGCACTTTTAAGAGCCAACCTATCTATCTATCTGTCTGTCTAACTATCTATTTCTGTCTAACTCTCACAACCTCTCTGTATACAGTACATCTGTCTGTTTGTTTGTGTCCGTCTGTCTGTATCTGTTTGTGTTGCAATGGCCTCCAAACATAAACTTGACTCACAGGATCCCCACTACCAAGAGGGGAGACGTATGGCTCTTAAACTGAAACTAGACCGTGTTCTAGCTGAAGCCAGGGTAAGAGTTTTTATATACCTCAATCATTTTATTTGAACGTGGATGGGTGACAAATTAAAGTAAAAATTTGATGAACGTAGAAGAAGAATGAGTGCAGAAGATTACATGCAGGTTCGTTGCATGATGCATTAACATCCTATAATGCTCTGTGACATGTGTAACTGAGGGAATATATTTTGGAAAAAGGAATATATTTTGGAGTTACAGAGACTTGGGGCTCTATCATACACTCGACACAAGTGTTTTTTGCTAGTTTCAGCTCTTAAAGGGAATGGGAGATGAGACTCTGATTGGTTTACTGCACGTTTTGCCCAAAACACACCCGACTCATTAAGAGAATAGGGACCACCCTTTTAGACCATGCGCCTGCTGGGCCGACCATTTTTCCCATCTTTAAACTAGCAAAAGTGGATTCGGACACGCCCTAAGTTCACTTGCGCTTTAGACCATGTGTTTAGATGGTTAAAATAGGGCCCTTGGAGAATCTATGGCAAGGTTCATTTTAGCCATTCAACACCTTACTAACACACTGTGTTGTGTTTTCCTTTCACTAATCACCTGTCTTTTGGATCCAGTACCTTTAACAACATCAATCTTACAAGAAATATTCCCCCAACACACAGACAGCAGCTGTGGAGAGGAAACGTGCACGCTCTTCTGTAGGAGACCCTCCACAGACCTCTAAAAGGGACTTATAAGGACATGGCAAGCCGAGGGGAGGCAAGGAGGGCGACGCCAATCTTCAGCTACAGGTTATATCTGAATTCTTTTACATTTGTAAATTGTAGTTTAATTGAGTTTAAAATATTCCAATATCTAAAAAGGCATTAAAAAAGTACATAAACCTTTCGGTGGCACTGTAGTAGAATACATTACCAAGAACATAACAGAAGTATGTCTGATTTCATAAATTGTTCAGTTTTGGATAAAAACAAACATAGCCTAACATGTTTTTATTCTTCTATGTACTGTTTTTCAGTCACACACACCCCAGTTGAATGCTCCCTATCATCCAGTGTGGAGGTTCCACTTACTGTGCCCTCAGCAGAGCTAAATCCTCAAGAGCAATTTGGTAAATCAAAGTGATGAATTTAAGTTTACATCTAAAATCCATGTGTGATTAAAGAAAAACCCCTTAGACAAAACTGACAGTGCCGTAAATGGATTGAGAACACAATTTAGTAAAGATTAAGGCCAGTTTGATACTGAATCATGAAATGGTGTTTATTCTAAATATTGATCAGTTGACTTTTAATTTGTCCTCATCTAAATTGTCCCTTACAGCTTTTTTCATATTTTCTTTACAGAAAAAATATGGAGAGGCTCTCTGATATTTTGACATCTTATCCTGCTGCTGAGCCTCAGAAAAGCTCTGCATCATCATGGTCTTTGCGGCAGCAGAAAGCCTCAGAGCGCTAGACCATACCACCTAAAATGCCTTATTGCAAAAGAGGCTGATGGTCAGCCGTTGTGTTTTCTTTACTATGAGCCTGCTGTTATTAGGTTGGTTTTAATGTTTAGTGCTCTGCTTTATAGGCTAATGTGCATGTGTTTCGGGGGACACCCAGATGAAAACCACATTTATGAGGAAAGTAAATCTACGACCTTCTTGCTGTAAGGTGACAGCGCTAAACACTGAGCCACCATCAGTCCAATACAATAAAATCAAACCTAGTATCTAACCACATTTGGAATAGCTTAAATTGAGTGTGTTATACTTTATATGAGTTAATCACCTGAAATAATGTTACACTATTTTTTCTTTTCTCCCTAGGTGCAGAGAGTGTCTTCCTGAGGAGTGGTTCTGTGGGGACTGTGATGTATTGCGACACAAAAAACAGCCACTCCACAACAGGGAACGTGTGATTCATGGGTTTTTTGAAGCAAACCCTCCAACCTCATGCGTCATTAAAGGGCAAGATGGATATTGCATCCGTGAGAAAGGTATGTTCTCGCAAAAGCCCTCATTTTGCTGCTCATGTGTGCCTGCAGCCAGTTACAGATAATCTAAATTAGTGGTTTTCTTTCTTTTTGTCAGCATGCATTTCGCCAACAGTGAAGGTGCCATACTGCTCCTGTGAAGGCAAACTTGCACATATTCGGCAAACATGATTTCTAAATTACCAAATGGTAAGATATTCACTTGTAGATTGTATATGGTATATTTTAATGTTTTTCATACTAAGTGGATGGTGGCATGCTGCGATGTAGCAAGTTGCTGTGCAAGCAGTTTGATTGACAAGTGATCTGACCAATCATAACGTCGATATTATGTGCCCCCGTGACTGACCACCATTTTGTCCGACAAACAAACCAGTCCGACAAACCTGGCGTAGTAGAGCTTTGGTGATTAATATGAAAACATTGCCTTTTAATTATTGTAATTTAGTAAACAGAGAGATATATACCCAGCTTTAATAGACGTTCACACTATAACGATAAACGAAAACTAAGTTATAACTTTTAAAAATCATTCTAAGTGAAGGAGAATAGCGGAGTTCACATCACAACTACACAAATACAGATATGAGACACAATATTGTTGGAATCATTAAAGTACAAATTACAGACGGAAGCATTCGGGAAGTGGTGTTTTAAGGCGGACTATAATACTTATTGATATATTACTTTCATATTACATGTATGAGCAAGCTGGCAAGATATGTTTTGCGTCCTGTGATGTGATGAGCGCACCTTCAGCCTTCAGAGAGCAGCATTTGCAGTGACATTTTAAAAGAAAGATGTTTTCAGCAATGAAGTCGTAAAGCAAAAGTTGTACCATGTTTGTTGTATTTAACACAAATAAAGATTAAGACACTGATGGACTGTTATTCTTTTCTGTACTGAACTAATATTTAAAACAAAGTTTACTTTAGTTTTCACAAAGAAGGATCACGGCCGACCAAAACTCTGCCTGGAGTTACTCTCTCTCTAAAATTGTCATTACTACAAATTTCGGAGTAAATATAAATACTTAATACACCACATTTAGGTTAGCTATACATCCATTTGTGTGACAGTAACGTTAGTAGCCTACTGCATCATGTGAGCTTAGAATTAGCGTAATGTTATCGTCTGCTGGTGTGGACACAAATATAGGTATA
>NC_079896.1:15545425-15579335 GCF_024868665.1 Triplophysa rosa | reverse complement strand
ATAAAACCCATATGGGGCCCACATACCAATGTTCAAATGTACGCATTTAAAGGAGTTTAAAGGCATAGTATGTATTTTAAGCATAAAATCCGTGTGCCCACATGCAGCCCATAAAGGTCCCATAAGGGCAAACCTATGTGGGCCCCACATTTGTAATCCCACATGGCGCCCATATATTTTGCCCTTTTTTAGCCCATGCCCATGTGGAGCCCATGTCGCCCAGATATAACCCACATGGGGCCCACATACCAATGTTGGCTGGGAGCATACTGAGATTTGAAAATATGTATTTGCATATTATTTTTAATAGATTTTTGCTGATTAAAGCTTGATTTTGATGTAAATTCAGAAGCCCCTCAGTACAGTTTTCACCAAAAACAGATTTTATATGTTGCATTATGTAAACAAACTAGGATTTAAAGGGTTAAAACTCTGAAAATTAATGAATGTTTGGTAGTTGTGATCTGGAAAGGATCTGATAAAGAAATAAGTTAGTAAAAGTAGAAACATTTTGAATATATATAATCATTTTATGAGGGTTTTTGGAGATGGACATTTTTAGTTTTTTTTTTGTTGAGAAAATCTGACTGCTCAAATAATAATAATGCAATAAAATTGATGTTGTTGTTAATTATTAACATAGACGGTAATAATAAAAAATCAGATTCACATGTAGTATTTAGAAATTATTTAGAATTATTCGTTTTTTTTCACGAAAAACAGAAGGGGCACCATAAACAAACTAGGATTAAAGGGTGAATGATTGTTTGTTATGATAAGAACTGATTCTGGAGAAAAAAGTAATGTCATTGAAAGTGTGAAAACATATGTCTATATAATATTTTTATGGTCGTTTGAGGTTTTTTTTAATCGTACATTGCTCAAAAAATAACAATGCATTAAAATTATTGTTGTTGTTGATTAATAACATATCCAAGACTGTAATAATAAAAACTGCTTTACATTTAGTATGTGGAAAATAATTAGAATGATTCTTTATTTTCATAAAAAGCAACAGGGGCACCATGTAAACAAACTGGCATTTAAAGGGTTAAAGTTCTGAAAATGAATGAAAGTTGGTAGTTATGATAAGAACTGATTCTAGTGAAAAAAATAAGTAATTGCAAGTGTGAAAAAATATGGATATATAATATTTTTATGACCGTGTTTGGTGTCCATTTTCAGCTAAGTGGATGCACAAGGGTTAAAAAATCCTGTTCATGATACATTCCTGTAGTCGTTCTTGTCAATCTCCAAACCGAAAGATGGAGCTCTAACTACCGTCTCGTTTCACTCGCTTCATTTCAATCCGCGGAGGAATAAAACCACAATGTTGTTGTGTGACGCAGAGGAGCAGCGGCTGATCGGGGCTGCATGAATGTGCAACAACACAAAGCATGAGTTTGACAAGATACAACCTACAGCAGACAGACAGACTGAAATGCCGTGTGTTCACTGATGTATTGGGTTACCATATCTGCAGCTTTGCTGTATTTTTGCGCAGAATCCAGATCGTCTACTGGAGTAGATATAACTGCTCTAGTAACGGAATGATCCACGCTTCTCATTCACATTTTACGGCATGACATGTAGATAATCATCCGATACTTTGATGGGGCTCCTGAGGATCATGATGCCGCCCAAGTTCCAGCTCATGGCTGTTCTGGCGTTTGGAGTGGCGATGCTGTTTATCGAGAACCAAATTCAGGACCTGGAAGACTCTCGTGCAAAGCTGGGTAAGACTGCGGCTGCGTCTCAAATCTTTTAAGCTATTATATACCTTTCTTGTTATCCGATGCATTCTAGCTCTCTATTCTAGACAGACAGAGAATTTATAAAATTCGTAAATTCAACAAAGGCGAAACGTAAACACACTGATGCTTTAGCTGGCTGTGTCTTGTCTTGTCTTGTTAAACACAAAGCAGCTGGACAGACTACAGATCGAGAGATGTCACCAGCATCCGTTTTCATGTGTCTCTGACATTGCAAACATGAGATTTTGGGGGGGGTATGATTTCGGCAAGCCTTGCCAAAATCACACTCCCCTCTCTATAATGCTTTATGATAATGATGGACACTTGTCTTTTTCAGGAGACAGACTACAGATCGAGAGATGTCACCAGCATCCGTTTTCATGTGTCTCTGACATTGCAAACCTGAGATTTGGGGGGGGATGATTTCGGCAAGCCTCTCCTGAAAAAGACAAGTGTCCATCATTATCATAAAGCATTATAGAGAGGGGAGTGTGATTTTGGCAAGGCTTGCCGAAATCATACCCCCCCAAATCTCAGGTTTGCAATGTCAGAGACACATGAAAACGGATGCTGGTGACATCTCTCGATCTGTAGTCTGTCTCCTGAAAAAGACAAGTGTCCATCATTATTATAAAGCATTATAGAGAGGGGAGTGTGATTTTGGCAAGGCTTGCCGAAATCATACCCCCCCCCAAATCTCAGGTTTGCAATGTCAGAGACACATGAAAACGGATGCTGGTGACATCTCTCGAACTGTAGTCTGTCTCCTGAAAAAGACAAGTGTCCATCATTATTATAAAGCATTATAGAGAGGGGAGTGTGATTTTGGCAAGGCTTGCCGAAATCATACCCCCCCCAATCCTCAGGTTTGCAATGTCAGAGACACATGAAAACGGATGCTGGTGACATCTCTCGATCTGTAGTCTGTCTCCTGAAAAAGACAAGTGTCCATCATTATTATAAAGCATTATAAAGAGGGGAGTGTGATTTTGGCAAGGCTTGCCGAAATCATACCCCCCCCCAAATCTCAGTTTGCAATGTCAGAGACACATGAAAACGGATGCTGGTGACATCTCTCGAACTGTAGTCTGTCTCCTGAAAAATACAAGTGTCCATCATTATTATAAAGCATTATAGAGAGGGGAGTGTGATTTTGGCAAGGCTTGCCGAAATCATACCCCCCCCAAATCTCAGGTTTGCAATGTCAGAGACACATGAAAACGGATGCTGGTGACATCTCTCGATCTGTAGTCTGTCTCCTGAAAAAGACAAGTGTCCATCATTATTATAAAGCATTATAAAGAGGGGAGTGTGATTTTGGCAAGGCTTGCCGAAATCATACCCCCCTCCAAATCTCAGTTTGCAATGTCAGAGACACATGAAAACGGATGCTGGTGACATCTCTCGAACTGTAGTCTGTCTCCTGAAAAATACAAGTGTTTATCATTATTATAAAGCATCATAGAGAGGGGAGTGTGATTTTGGCAAGGCTTGCCGAAATCATACCCCCCCCAAATCTCAGGTTTGCAATGTCAGAGACACATGAAAACGGATGCTGGTGACATCTCTCGATCTGTAGTCTGTCTCCTGAAAAAGACAAGTGTCCATCATTATTATAAAGCATTATAAAGAGGGGAGTGTGATTTTGGCAAGGCTTGCCGAAATCATACCCCCCTCCAAATCTCAGTTTGCAATGTCAGAGACACATGAAAACGGATGCTGGTGACATCTCTCGAACTGTAGTCTGTCTCCTGAAAAATACAAGTGTTTATCATTATTATAAAGCATCATAGAGAGGGGAGTGTGATTTTGGCAAGGCTTGCCGAAATCATACCCCCCCCAAATCTCAGGTTTGCAATGTCAGAGACACATGAAAACGGATGCTGGTGACATCTCTCGATCTGTAGTCTGTCTCCTGAAAAAGACAAGTGTCCATCATTATTATAAAGCATTATAAAGAGGGGAGTGTGATTTTGGCAAGGCTTGCCGAAATCATACCCCCCTCCAAATCTCAGTTTGCAATGTCAGAGACACATGAAAACGGATGCTGGTGACATCTCTCGATCTGTAGTCTGTCTCCTGAAAAATACAAGTGTTTATCATTATTATAAAGCATTATAGAGAGCATTATAACCCCCCCCCATGTTACATTACCTTTTCAACTTAAATCAATAAATCTTTCTGCAGGACCATCATTCGTCTTTACCTGTTTAAAAAATGTCAGTGTTCGCCATTTAAAACCTTTTTTTTTTCAATTTGATCATTTATACATTATTTTATATCGTTAGATGTGTCTGCTTTCTTTACAGTGTGTGTCCTCAACTACATGTAATTTTCTGCCTTGTGTAAGGCCTAGGTGTAAAACACACATTTAGGTGTAATGAAAAGAGTGGATTCAGTCAGTAATGCAGTACTGTTTACAGTCATTTGGAACAACAAGAAAGTCGATTTAGTTTAATCCAACTTTATTTCGATCCACTAAATGCTTATTCTCCGTATGTAAATATAAGACATTTATTCAAACGAAGTTTAAATCAATCACATAAATATACCTGTATTGCTTACATTGTCTAAGAATGTGACATTTTCGTAACGAATACTGAAAAACGCGAGTTACAGACCAGAATCGCCTTTGTAAACCAGCGGTGGCATCGAGTGACGTCACGCGCGCGCACGCGAAGGCAGTGCGATTCTGGCAGGGAGTGCGTTTTCGGCACAACACCGGCTACATGGTTTGAATTATGCGGTTTAGTTTTCCTTAATATATATGGAGTTTACAAAATGAACGAATCATGCTTTGTTTCAATATGTGTCACAAATCACAGCATTATTTCAACCACATGCCTTTTTATTTGTTTTGTCTTTAATTTCCAAAGCTTTCTGCCTGTGTATTAAATGATCTGATTGAAAAGTGCATCTCTGAGCCATACACTCATGGTGAAGTGCATGGAGCTGGTGTGTTTTAATCACACTCATTCTCCAATGATCCCTAAAGAAAGGTCTCCTGCAACACAGGTGTGTATCCACACATACTGTAAGTGCAGAACTGCTGAAAAGGGGCTCATAATCTCACAGTGAAAAGTAGGCTAGGGAAGGGTTATGGTCCAGTTAAAGGGCTCATGTGGAAATCATTGAGCATTTAGTGTGGAAAACCAAACTTTGCGGGAACAGATGAAAAGCAGTTCTCAGGACTCTAGACCAGTGGTTCTCAAACTTTTCATGGTCACGCTCCCCCAGTATCACTCACAGAAAGTCTGTCGTCATGCTAGAGTAAAGACAACAGTTTCAGAAGTTCATACGAAGTTAATTCAAAATTATATTCCACATTACAGACAGTGCCTGATCCGCAGAATTAATAATTTTATAGTTTGTTTTTGTCTTTTTTGTTAGTAATGTTTTGCTCCTGGGGTGTATTCCAGAAAGCATGGTTAACTTACCGTCAGCTAAACCCTGAACTCTCGGTTGATTTATGGAAGTAAAATAGAGACAAATGTTTTTGAAGCAAAAAGACGTGCTGAATAGCACTAACTGAAAAAAAAATGCATTGTATTAACAGTGCTCGCATTTTAAGGTTCTGCAATTCAACATGGTTGCATATTTAAGCTGTGATTTTTTCAAATATAAAAATTTCACACACAGTTTCACCATTTAAAAATTCAATAATCAAAATTCACCTTTTAAATTTCATTTAAAAAATTCAACTTGTTATAAAATACGAGCTTTAATATTCGACAGACAATTTTCAGTCCATATAATTTCGGTTTAAAAATTCGAATCCACAAATTCAGTGGTTCAAATTCGACTTGAAATTCAAAGTTTCACATCCGGGAATCCCAGGAGAAGCAATAGAGCGCCGATTCCGCCAGTGCATGATCTCTACCTGCTGCCTGACCGCTTCACCAGCAGGTGGTGCAAGTCGCTTCTGACGAAGACCAAAGCAAGAAATGCAGATACTTTTTATATGTTTGCAGCACAGTCCACTCATCTGCTCGATTAAGTGAATTTATTTGATCTCATAGATCTCTTATGCATCATCAAGAAAAAAATAATTGTTTCTTGTACTGGCAGCTTAGCTCACCACTATCAGCCCTGGAACGGACATGGAGCACGGGGACAATTCCAGGTGGCCTGGAATCAGTGGACTATTCATACATTTATAATATTAATTTAATTATTTAAATATCCTACCCGATCTACTAGTACTGCCTATCTATAGTAAGAGTTTATGTTTGTATTTGGCTTGCTATTTATACGCATTCATTACTTTTTACGTGCATATGATTACCCCCTTGGTTAAGATGGTGTGGGTTAAGTCGCCAAATGCAAACATAAAATCGTGCTTTTGATAAGCACGATCTTAAGTCATCAAATAATGGTTTGAGTTTAGAGGATGAGAAAATTGTATGTTACAGTGAATTACTGAATCATACTGTGTTTGAATAAAATAAGCTAATTGCATGAAGCTATTTGAATGACACATGCAATGGTATCTGATTAAATGTGCCAGAAAACAAGACAACAAGTTTTTAAATAATTACATTAGTTACATAACACCATCACAATAAACTTAACATTTAAATTAAAATAAAACATTTTATTTCGGTTTAAAACTAAATAGGAAAAATAGCAATAATTATACATTTTAAACAGACAATAGTAGTAGGCTAACTGAAATAGTAATGAAAACAGATGTAAGAACAAGTCATGAATAATTTTTCATCAGAATGTAAAATAATCTACAATATAAATAACAGTCTTTTCTTAAAAACGTAATTGTAAAATATTTAGTAAATGTAGGATATAAATGTAACTTAAACAAACGAATAACTACACCACTTAAAAGAGAAATATCAATGGAAATAATTATGCCTATATCATCTGAAATCTCAGAACACAAACAAAATAAAGCCAATTTTAACCTATTGTATGAACGAATGAATAAAAAACAAACTGAAATACTGCAACAATAAAGACACCTATACCTATTAGTTCTGTTATTATGTGAGAAATACGGCGGGACATGCTAAAATTCTCATTGTGTCATTTTGTGCTTTTTGCATTCATATTTAGGGCTCTTCCGCATTTCTGTAGCCTACGGTTATTAAAAAGGTGTAGGCTATACTAATCATCTGGTCTGAAGATTAAGCAACATTACACGTTTTAGCACGGTACACCACCGTGATGGCATGGTCCGTGGACGCTAAAGGGACAGAGTAGGCTAAAGGCATAGCAAATCTTGCAAGCTTATTACGTTTTTGTTCCACCATGCCACCATACATGTTGTGGATATTCAGCTAAATGTTTAGCGTAAGTTTAAAGAGGGTAAATTTGATAATTTAACTGAACTGTACACATACATTTTAGACACGTACATTACGTGTTTCTCCAACGTGGTTTCAGTGTATTTCTGTCATTTAAAATGCATAAATTTAACAATATGTTGACTTATTATGTGAGCATATAGATGAAAAATTATTATACCAAATCGTAATTTCGTTTTAATATGTTATAGTATTGGGTAAGCTAATTAAAAAGAAAGGCTATATAAAAGTATACAAAATACAATGCGCCAAACAGCAACATCTACAGATAGTTGTGTATATTGCCGTGGAGCACTCATATTGTTTTCTGACCAGTAATTAAATATATTTTTCACTGCTCGGCCATGCAAACTGACTTGCATTGAGGTGTATGTTAGAGAGGTCCTCATGTGTCCCAGCGGCTTCGGGTCTAAAACGTTGACAAAATATGCCTTGGGCACAGGTCGTGTCCGATATGGCATCGGGTCTCTGGTAATTTATAATGAATGTGCTTTTACCAATCGCCCCGAAAGACACAAATTAATTACATTTTATGGTTAGGTAAACAACAAATATTTGTTACGCCAAACTTTACAAGACATAATTAGGTTAATATACCGTGAGTGATTGACATTTTAGCATTTAATGAACAGACAGCAACTCAAGCAATTAGCGTGTAGTCATACTCGCATGTTCGTGTGTGGCACATTATTGGGAAACGCACACAGCATGCAACAAAAGTTTTTATCTTTGCGCGTATAGATCCATAACGCCGTGAGGTATCTTGCTTGGCTGCAGGCTGCACAAGACGTTTCGGGTCTAGTCGGGTTCTAAAGAAAGTGCTGACTATTTTTATCTGGTCTATTTTATCTGGCCTGCTCAAGAAGTTCGCTTGGCTAAAATATCAGTTTTTCTGTCTCGTATTAACAAACGAACGTTTCCACAATTCCACAACATCCAGCATTTTCTGAGAGTCTCAAATTAAAACAAGAGCAAGGAAAATAAAAAGAATGTTTATTGAGATTGCAGCTACGTCATATAAACAGAAGCACATGGGAGAGTACGCGTTAAAATCAGAGCATTTGTCAATCAGCTCCTAGTTGAGATCTCAGTTATTTGACCGCTTCAAACACAATACATGTCCTGTAAATGCTGATGATGCATAGTATTTATGTGAACACGATGTGCTGAAGTAAAAAATAACTTAATTCCTTCGAGCCAGAGCAGGAAACCTACAATTTCTGATGTTGATTATGCATAAGAACTTCGAAGAGATCTATGAGATCAAATAAATTCACTTTATCGAGCAGATGAATGGACTGTGCTGCAAACATATAAAAAGTATCTGCATTTCTTGCTTTGGTCTTCGTCAGAAGCGACTTGCACCACCTGCTGGTGAAGCGGTCAGGCAGCAGGTAGAGATCATGCATTGGCGGAATCGGCGCTCTATTGCTTCTCCTGGGATTCCCGGATGTGAAACTTTGAATTTCAAGTCGAATTTGAACCACTATATTGAACTTTTTAACGGTGAAATTGTGCGTGAAATGTTTCAATTTGAAATATTCATAGCTTAAATATACAACCATATTGAATTGCAGACTCTAAAAATGCAAGCACTGGTAATGCAACAGATTTATTTTTGATTAGTGGTAATTCAACATGCTTTTTTGCTTCAAAGACTAATGGCATTGCAATACTTACATATTGATTAACCCAAACCTTGCTTACTCAGGGTTTGTCGGTTCCAAATCACCTGAGAAGAGTTAGTTTAATCAACCTCCCGAAAGATACCCATAGTTAACACGTGCTCACAAAAACAACATGAAGACATTGTCAATGGATCACAGATTTCACGAGTCACCATGGAAACGGCCGGGAAGCTTAAAGGGGTCATATGGCGGAAGTACGTGTTTTTCTGTGTTTTTGGTGTGTTATAAATTGCCCATGCATGTATTAGATACGTCAAATTGCACAAATGAAAGTGTGGGAACAAAAGATACATTCTATCTAAAATCGAATGCTCAACCAGACTTGCCTGAAACGCCTCGTGTAACCACACCCCGGCGAATCTACATAACTTCGTAACATGATTTGACTAAGACTGCCCAAAGTTAAGGTGGGCGTAATTGTAAATGTCATTGTATCGTCTGTCAGTACAATTGCTTTGGAACCTGATGTTCCGAATATGATAAGAGGCGTTACATTTCCGTGAAATGCTTGCAGTATTTGACCAATCACTACGCACTGGTGAACTGGCCAATCATAGCACACCTCGCTTTTCAGAGCGATGAGCTTTGTAAAAAATCAGTGCGTTTCAGAGAGGTGGGGCAAAGAGGAGATACAAACATGCACGGTATGTGGAAAATACAACATTTTTTAAACTTTAAATGTTGTATACACATTGCGTTACATCTAAAACAAACAATAATATTTGTTTTAGCCCTGCAATATGACTCCTTTAATGTTTTTGACTGTAAAACAACGTTATAAATCAGAGTTATTTTCACAGACTTAAATCTGCATCAGTGTATAAAGTAGAGGTGCACCGATTGACCGGCAAGAGATCGGAATCGGCCGGTTTTTCGTATGATCGGCCCGACCGGTGACCGGCCGGTCAGTCTCACGTCTAGGCGATTCCAAGCCGATCTTCTGTTTCCCGTGATGCGGGCAAGAACGTCACAGCCGTCAGTACACTCAAAGCCGCAAGTAAACATGTATATATCTTTATATATCCCTTTCAAATACACATACATTTTGTATTTTTGTTTGTTTCTTTTGACTTTGTTTGCTAAAAGGCCATGGCTTTCCAAATGTTAAAAGACGTGGAAACGGCCTCCTGAAAGGCTAATTGTAATTTGGAGAAAGGCCTTTCAATACTAAACTGTAGGAGGAGGCTGATGATCAGAAAGACATTTTTATGGAATACAGTCAGTGTGAAAAACCTGAAGTCTAAGTTTTTTATGTATTTTTTAATGTAAATGGATTTAAAATTATAATAAGAATTTAAATATGTGAACAATATGCCATGGTAATCCCATTGGGGGGTCACCTAATAAAGCCTTGGAAACCTGCCTGCCTGGGAATCGAACTTGCAACCTTTGAAGTTTTAAATCGGTCTCTCTGACCATTAGGCCACAACTTTCTTTGACCCAATGCATCAAATATTGCATAATAAGTGAACAAGAGTAATGATATGCAATCCTCGTGAGTTAAAATACTTCACTATTAACATCCTTTAACTGTTGGAAATTGTAAGATGTGTATATTTATCCAGTGATAATTGGAGATGTTTTAATAAACCTAATTCAAAGTATACAGTATACAATATTTAATATAAATAGCCTACATAAAGTTTACATTATTTAAAGATTTTTTCATTTAAAAGGTTAAATAATAAATTTAATAAAAAAATTAGTTGTGAATGCTAAATTGCGATGGGTGAGATTGGAAATGTAATCAGGGCTGTAGACTAACTTTTTGCACTAGTTGCACTGGTGCGCCTAACTTTTTTTCTTAGGTGCACCAGCACAAAAGTTAGGTGCACCCAAATTTTCGACCGCATCACATTTAACACCGCAGTTTTACAAGTTCACTTTTTTTAATCACTGTCCATATAGGCAATATTGACTTGTAAATGATTAACTAACAATCTGTTCAACATAAAGTTCTTTATTTGAAGCACAATTCTACAAGAAAGCAGGGCTCTAGACTAACACTTGAGAGAGGTGGCACTGGTGCTACCAAGTTATTCAGTTGGTGGCACCAGCCCTTAATTTGATAGCACCAGAGTCGTGGGGTGAGGTAAGAAAAAAGAATCACTAAAACTTCATTAAAATGTGTTTAATACATTAATAAATCAATTAGAAATTAATACAAATCATTGTTTATGATTGAATTATTTTTATTGTATATGTAAACTCTCTTTCAACACTTTACCATATTTAAAGCACATCTTTCTTAAAGCTACTTTCTTCCTTTATTTGTTGTGAACGACTCCTATAAGAGAACACAATTCCTTTAATATCAGTGAGTGTTTTTGGGCCCGTCCGTTGTTGTTTGATGAACATTATAAACAGAGATCTTTATTATGCTGCTGCCCCTTTAAGAGCTCGCGCAATATACTGGAACACATGTTTTGTTTCCCAACTGTTTGGTCACGAAACAAACTGAATACCTTTACAAGGTTTCTTGTTAATATGGGAATTTTTAGGTTATTTTGTGTTAATATGTCCGTTTCAGAGTAAGAAGGCGTGAAAGAGAACTCCGTTTAGTATTTTGTGCTCTGACTCTCTGGGCGCGCGCATCTCAAACAACCCGCGAGACCTGAAGGCTTTTAGTGATTATTCTTCATGAAAGCTGCATTGATACACGTTTGGCTTCTATCAATAGCGACTCACAAATAAATAGTATTTAGCGTGATGTATAACGTTTTGTATGCTTTGCAGTATTGTTAGAGATCTTTATACAATAGTTCAGTGCATAAAGTTTAAACACGTTTCCTGCATTAGCTTCACATGCATACAATACTTGCAACACATTTCGTTATCTTTGCTGTTTTGTACCTTAGCGGGGGAAATTCTTGTATTCTGCATATTTATTTAAATTGCAAGATTGAGCGCTTCACTCGTCTGCTCTTTCGGTCCTTCGCTTCTTACCCGTAACCTGTGAATTACGTCTTTGGGGGCGGGGCACTGATAGATAAGTAAATGGTTGAAGGAGGGGAGACGAAAATGAGTGACTGAATGCGCAGCTTGCGCAATATAACATTTCTGCGCATTACATTTATAATACGCAAAAATTATACATTGATCAGTTTGATAGTCGCACCTGTGCGACCATTAAGAAAAACTTGTCCCAATTGGCAGGAAAATTTGTCGCAAAATGAGACCATTTAGTCGCAGTCTAACTTGTCACACATTGGTTATGATTTTCGGACGGATCAGGCCTTAACTTAACATTCTTAATGAAAAAGTTGTCAATCGTTCTTTTCATCTTCTCTCATCATCCGCGGCTACATCCACTCTGTTTATCTGACGGGCCTAGGCTACTCACCTCTCCATCCGACTGCAGCACAGCATTTTCAAACGTACACACACGTACAGGAATATCTGGACCACGGCCAATCAGAGGGGGTCCGCCCTTCACTATCTCTGATTGGTTTAGACCACGATATGGGCCTAATGTGTCTGCTGTTGAACCACAGGGAGACTTTCGCAGAGACGTTTTTTCCCTCGAACGGCTGGTCGCACCGGTGCGACCTCAGATTTTTTTTAGTCGCACCATTGAGAAATTAGGTCGCACTCTAGAGCCCTGGTAATTGTAATATTGCTGTGAAATTATAATATATTATATGTAATCTGTGCTTCCACGCCCACTTGACGCTCATCAAAAACGCACACATGCGCAGACAACCCCTGAAGCTTAGTAACATTTCCTTAAAATGAACTAACCCTGGAACATAACCTGCTCCAGAGCAGGTTATCTTCAGAGAGTAAGTTGCTATGGGTACTTGCATACCCAGAAAGTTATCTCCATTTTTGGAACCGAAAATTGGGGTTATCCGCTAGCTAACCCTTAAATTTACTGGAATACACCCCTGGTCTTTTATTGGTGACAACTGCTAACAACGTGTACAAAATATCCACGTTCTCAAAGAGAATTAGAATTCTTGTCGAATCAAAATGGTTGTACCCAATCTGATATAACACCAAATTTGCTGTTATTGGCACACTTTGTAGTAAATTTCCTTTGTAGTAAATTACTTTGTAGTTACGCTTTCCTGTAGCTCAGTGGTAAGAGCATGGCGCTAACAACACCAAGGTCGTGTGTTCGATCCCAGGGGATTGCACATACTTAGAAACAAAAATGTATAGGATAATGCAATGTAAGTCGCTTTGGATAAAAGCATCTGCCAAATGCATAAATGTAAATGCCACACAAAGGTGACCGTTTTTCACACTGTAACTCCTGTACAGTACATTTACCACTGTAATCTTTTTTCTTAGTTAAAACCAGTAATCTATAACATATTATACAGTGTATCCCATAGAATTTTGACTAATTAGTCAATATGCTAATTAGTCACAGACTAATTAGCATATTTGTGACGTCATCACATCGTGTTAATAGGCTTGTTCGACTTCATGCGGCGCCTCAAGATCTGACAGGCGGATGACATCAAAGTACCGCGAGAGCGATTCGAAACCAAACATTTTATGGTTTTTCGAATGGCTCTCGCGGTACTTTGATGTCATCTGCCTGTCGGATCAAGTCAAACAAGCCTAGTGTTAGCACTTTTTTGACGTCATGAACTAATTAGCATATTTGTGATGTCATCACGTCGTGTTAGTGTTAGCACTTTTTTTGACAAGAAAAAGTTGACAAAAGCGCTTTTTTAGTTAAAATGCTCGCAGAGTTTGGTTACAAATAGCAGCCGAACGCCATGACTTCGCCAGGGTTTTTTCCTGGCTCAAAATGAGGCGGAGGTGGTGCCATCCTAATCTTACACACATAAGCCTACCATACCTTTAAGTGGCTTAACCAAAGTGACTTTGACATATTAAAAGTTCTAATAAAATTAGATGAAAATGACAATTATTAAGTTATGTAAAACATTTCTTTTATTCAACCAAACAGATTTTTTAAAATCAAATAAAGCTTTTTTTAATCATTTTCAACTAACTTTTCAGCCCACAATGGCCAACTGAATTAACCAATCTTACTAAATGATCAAAGCTCATTCATATCTTGCATTCTCTGTGGTTCACTTTAAATGATTCAAGGATCTCTTATATTCGCTAGTGACTGAAAAGTTCAATAGTTTAAATGAATCTGTTCAAATGAGTCATTCGTGTGCGAGTCGTTCTGAACGCAATGTGCGTTCATACTGGCGAACTCGCTGTGTACAGTATACGCTGATTCAACGATCCAACTGCACAGCTAAAGACATTACAATGATGTACGTCATGTTAATTTAAGAAATTTCAAGAAATGAAAGGTAACGTCAGGGGCAGACTTACCATTAGGCAAAGGTAGGCAATCACCTGGGGCCCAGAGCTACCAGGGGCCCCCAAAAGGAAGGGGTGGACTTAACCAATAAGCCATGTCAGCAGCCACGTAGAGCCCCAAGTAATCATCAAAACAGTCTGAATATCCCTGTTAACGTTTTACGTTATTACATCTGTACGAAGGCACTCCCCCCATTATCGATTAGAGTGGACCATTCCATTAGCACCGTACATGCGCGAGACGAGTTCGACACCAGCTAGAGAAAGTTAACGCAGCGGCGGAATTAGTAACTGCCCACAGCAAGAGTGTCATTGTGTGGTACATTAGCTGCAAAACTAAGTAAAAGTCGCAGGGAAATAAAACAACAAAGAACGCAGCTACACCAGCGGAGAGGAAAAAAAGACGATTTACAAAAGATTGTTGCCAAAGTCTCTGCTTTTTCCCCACACAAACTCCACCGCTGCTCCTACAGCAGCAGCGCCTCTCTCTCCCGCCAGACACAGCACTCTCCCAGCCACGAGCAATGATAATGTGCCGGTAAGTATTTCTCCATGAACACCGACAACAGTTATAATGACTGACGACCAAAACATCTGTCAAACAAAGAGGGAGAGGGCCAGTTCAAAGGTAGAAAGGTTGTTTGACTCCGCTGCGCAGACCGATGGGCACAAAAAAGACATAATATAATAACGTCAGTACAGTGCTAGCGATTGATAAGCACTAGTACAGAAATTTGGTCACATTTAAATGCAGGTCTTAAACCAGAAAAAAGACGGAGAGAGGGCACACTTTGTATATAGTAATCCCAGATCAGGGTTTTTCCTGCATAAAGAAATTGGAGGCGGCCGCCTCAAACAAATTTTGTGCCGCATTAGACTCTCGTCAAAAATATGTCGAGTGTCTTGACAAAAAACACTGCGTGCATTATTAAACAGATTGTCATTTGTAACTGCAGTTACGAAACAATGGAGGCGCTGTTTCGTTACCAGCAGTGAGACGCTGAAGAGTTCAGTAAAAGAGCTATATTAGGAGCTGTATTAGCTGTGTTTCACGGCTGTTCAGGAGTTTTACGTTCAATTTACATTTTCTTGAATTTCTTGAAAAGATTTCCATATTAACTTGCTGTACATCATTATAATGTTTTTAGATGTGAAGTTGGCTCGTTGAATCAGCGTTATTCTGTACACAGTGAGTTTGCCAGTATGAACGCACATTGCGATCAGAACGACTCGCAAACAAATGACTCCTTTGAACCAATTCGTTTACACAGAATGTAAGTATAACACGTTCAAGACACAACCAGGAAGGAAGAGGCTTGCACAGTCTCTTATAAATCAGTCCTTTTCCTGTCGTTCTCGCGTTGTCGCTCACTCTCCTCTCAAGCGTCTACCAGCAGTAGTCCAGGTCTCTCCCCCCACCGGCTCTGCCTCACTGGCTTTTATGCCTCCCCACGCCACTTGCTGGAATGAGACACAGGTGTTCGTGATTTTCGTCTTCCACACTCAATCACCGCTCATCTCCTCACTCTCTCTCCCGCTGCAGACTTCGCTAAACCACGCCCCTTCTGCCACAGTAAGAGATCAGTGAATCGTTCAAAGCTCAGTGAACTACAAGAGAACGTAGGGTGTGAATGAGCTTTGCTCATTTAATTAGACTGGTTACTTATGGGCGAAAAAGTCTTATAAAAAGGCTTATATTAAAATTTTCAACTTTTCTGTTTGATTGAATAAATTTAATGCTTTATATAATTTATTAGTTTTCATTTCATCATTTTTTTTAGAACTTTAATATAAGTGTTTTGTTAAGACACTTATCCCATGTTTTTCATTTGGGAATTCATTATTATATATTTTTTAATTAGTCAATATCTGTGTTGTTTATTAAGCTTAGTTTTCCCCTGTCACTTTGACTGGGGGTGAAAAGTTGTGTGCTTTGATGAGGAAGAAAAATAAGGGTTGCAGTAAAGTAAAATGGTGCATAGTTGGGGCCCCCATACATGGATTTGCCTAGGGCCCCCAAATCACTAAATCCGCCCCTGGGTAACGTTACTTGGATGCAAAACAAACAGCCGTCAAACACAGCTAGCTCTTGTTCTGCAACTCTTTTCAGCGCCTCGGTGTGCTGATAACGAAACAGCGCCTCTACTGTGGCGTAATGCAGCTTACAGTTGACAGTCTGTTAAATGCACGCAGCATTTCTTGTGAAGAGAACCAACATAATTTTGGCGAGAGTCTGAGGCTGCACGACATTTGACGGAGGCCGCCGCCTCCAATTTATCTATGCAGGAAAAACCCTGCTTCGCACACGAAGGCAGCCCAAAGAAACATAGGCAGCATAACGGAAGTCTATTTAAATTATAAACAGAGAGCATCTTTGCAATAACTAATCACATATTTAAAAACTACAATACTAATTTCACGATAGAAATGCAATCAGAAGTTGTTGAAAGTGAAAATTAAACTTACATTTATACAAAACTATCCTCCAACAGGAGGAGCTTGAGCCTTCTCGACCAATCACGTTCCTCGCATGTTGTTATGGAAACGACAGGTCTCTGTCATTGGCTAGCTGTGAAAAGGGAGCTTGTCGTAGGGTGTTTTTTTCAGAAAAGTTGAACTTTTTTCAACCTCAAAAGACGCTCTGAGCTGCAGAAAAAGACGTCGGTGCTGGCATTTAAAAAAGCGCTTGGGACGTGTTTTGAAAACACGGTTTACTCCATAGGATTATAATGTAAAACAGATGCTAGCAGCTTCAAAAAAGAAGTCAAGTCTGAAAATGGCTGTATTTTACAATGGGATGCCATCAGCAGTCACTTTAACCGCTGCTAAAATTCTGATTTATAAATGCAACATCATTGGACAAAATCACAATACAGTACATCTACATTAAAGAGCGGCAATATGCTGTTTGCCCTTTCTCGACAATGTGTTGCTGTATTACGAACGCTTCTTTGATTTTAAATGCAAGTGACAGTTAAATACGAGAGGCCGAGGGCTCGCGCACACACATGGAGCTCAACGGGAGAGTGCATGCGAACACGGAAGATGAGGAACGCGCACGTGGCCACGCTCCACTCACACCAAACAAGTCAGGAAGGAGAGAAGATGCGTAAGCGCTGTTTATCCAGTAGTTATTCGATCACAGATACTGTCATTAGCACGGATGGATAAAAAATGTGATGCCAAATATACTTGGGCGGCCATAAATATACCTGGGCGGACCGCCTAATTAAATGCATTGTATGGGAAACGCTCTAATATAATATAATATGATATTAAGACCATATTAACAGTAGCCCAGATAGCAAGGGAGTAAGTGAAACCTATTGAATCAATGTTAAAACTGTCGATTTGTCAATATTAATGCATCAATATCACTTTTGGCCCGCAAACAGAGGTGGGTAGAGTAGCCAAAATCTTTACTCAAGTAAAAGTACAAGTAACTAGAGAAATTGTTACTCAAGTAAAAGTAAAAGTCACTAGTTTAAAAATTACTTGAGTAAAAGTAAAAAAGTATGCAATGAAAAAACTACTCAAGTAGCTAGTAAAATTGTGTTTTTCCATTTTAAGAATATATCTAAACTACGTCATATGCTGTCAATGTCAGATGCAGAGAAGTTAATTCATGCATTCATGACATCAAGACTAGACTACTGTAATGCACTGTTAGGTGGTTGCCCTGCAGGCTTATTACAAAAACTCCAATTGGTCCAAAACGCGGCAGCTCGAGTTCTTACACGTACAAAAAAGTATGAACATATTAGCCCGGTTCTGTCAACCTTGCACTGGTTACCTATAAAGCATCGCGTTAACTTTAAAATCTTGCTTATTACCTATAAAGCCTTACATGGTTTAGCTCCTCAGTACTTGAATGAACTCCTTTTGTATTACAGTCCTTCACGTGCATTACGCTCTCAGGCGTCCTGTCAGTTGGTAATACCTAGAATTTCAAAATCAAGTGCAGGTGGTAGATCCTTTTCCTATCTAGCGCCTAAACTTTGGAATAGTCTTCCCTGCACTGTCCGGGAGGCAGACACACTCTGTCAGTTTAAATCTAGACTAAAGACGCATCTTTTTAATCTTGCATACACTACTCTTCCATAATATAAATCTTCAGAGGGTTTAGGCTGCATTAGTTAGATCAACCGGAACCAAAAACACAACTGATGTACTTGTTGCATCAAAGAGTACAGAACAGTACTCTACTCTCAGCCAGTCTTGTCTCATTGTTCCAAGGTTACCACAGCGAGCAGGATGCAGTTCATGGCCTGACCTGATGGTAGAGCGGAGAATGGGAAGTGGGGACCTGACAAGAGCTGAGATGATAGAGCTGGATAAAGAAGGACGCGGTCTCTTGACATGTCTTCACCACAAAATTCAAATGCTATTAGATTATTAATGATAATCTTAAACTATAATTTATTTTATTATTAAGTTTATTTATTTTATTTAGCCTTGTTGTGCAAGTTCTCTGGAGCTTGTGCAGAGGCAGCAGCTTTTGCCAGAGGGGAACTGGAATCCCCTGGTTGGGCCTGGGTTCTCCTGAGGTTTTTTTTCTCGATTAGAGTTTTGGGTTCCTCGCCACCGTTTGCATACTGTTTTTGCACTATCTGCCTGACCGGGGGGGCTGCTTTAGAATTTAAAGTTTTACTTAATTAATATTGCATATAGGAATTTATTATCTGTTATATTTGACCTGTGCTTCTCTCTCCTTTATCCTAAATGTGTGCTCTCACTGAGCGTGTGTGTGTGTGCGTACTTGTCTGTGTACGTACGTGTGTGTGTGTTGTGTGTGTGTGCGTGCGCATCCGTGTGTGTGTGTGTCTCTGTGTCTGTGTGTGTTGGTGCGTGTGCGTGTTGTGTGTGTGGAGTGTTTTGTGTGTGGGTGTGTCTGTCTTCTGTGTTTTCAACCTTTTCTTGTTTTTGCAGGTACAACTTTGATTGTTTTGCTTGTAGTCAATGTGTCTCATGTGCAGCTGCTTTGTAACAATGAAAATTGTAAAAGCGCTATATAAATAAAGTTGAGTTGAGTTGAGTTGACTAGTTACTTAGTTACTTTGTATCTGATTATATAGGCCTACTACATAAAATTAATATTAACGCCAATATTTTAATATTACATTTAATCAATATTTTTAATTATCATAAGCAGATATCTTTGCAATATACTAGAGAGACTAAAGAATAGAGACAAGCATTTCTGTAATTTCATCTAGTCCTGATGTCAATGTAGTTTACACAACTTATTTAGAATAATAGACCATGTCAAACTAAAGCATGAACTAAACTCAGAGCATTTCCTAAGATGATCTAGAACATCTGCAGTGCTCTCTTAAATGAAATACACACTTTTGAACAAAGCTCATGTTTTCTCGTGTTGTGTCACGTGTGTGTTGTGAAACGCTCTTACTTGTAAACAAACAGTAAACAGTGAACCACACGCCCATCAACAAGTTTTCTTCCTTCTGTTCTTCAAATGTATATTTCTGCAAGCCCACGTCTCTGTGTCTGACAGGTAACGCGCATGTTGCTGTGTCTGACGAACAGGTCGCGCGGGTGCGCGCATATGGCGGGCATTTATCATTGCTGGCAAACAATATGACACATTTGCAGTTTTGATTGTATAGATATAGATTAATATCCACTTCATCCAACGCTCTTTGTGTTCTGCGTGTTCTTAAGTTTCGCGCTACGAGGAGTGAGTAATCCTGCTTCAGATGATTCAGATCGTGCTGCGAACTGAACAAATCATTTGAACTGATTCATTAGCCTATTCAAATGGTTTTGCCCATTGTTCAATTAATGCTTTCAAAAGAATCGACTCAAAAGAATGTTGAAAAAACATTGAAATTTCAACAATCACCATTACTGTGAAAATGCAAGAATTCCTTTGGCTACTGTAAATGTTTTCAAAGAGTTGTACTCTAGCATAGTACAACACAAAATATAGATTAGCATATTTACTGAGTGCTACAGTGTGATAATAAGAAAGGCATTTCTAAGAGCGCGTGTGCTGTCTTCTCCTGCCCCAAACCTTAGGCCCCTTATTTGTTCGTTTCGGCCACTGCCCCTAAAAATGTCTGTGCACGGCCCTGTCCATGTAAGAGTTCGGTACCTTTCCATTCAGTTCTGCGTGCGCTTCAGCAGTCCTAGGTCAACCCCAAACGCTCTCATTGGTTGGGACGTGTGGTGACTCCATTCCCAGCCAGTATCCGACACCTTCTGTGACCTATGGTGGTTTGTATTTACGTTTCAGAGCCAGTGAGCAACTGTCTTTCGACAGATCCGACTGGAATCTTACGTGAGTAACAATAAATGTACGATAAATAAATGTTGCTTTGGATCGCTTTATATGTCCTGATTATGTGTAACCTACGTGTCTAACAAAGTTTACAGAAGGCTCCAACTAAGCACGTAGCTTGTCAAAAAGACACACAGAAATGTACATCACACACAGGGCACACTGATGTCTTTTGGAACTGTTATCCAATCATAGCAGTGGGCGTTTACTTCCAAGTCTTCAATACGGCCCGCCCATAAAAAACGAGCGTTTCTTGAATCGGCCCCAAAACCAGGGTAGAAAATTGCCTATTACTTATTGATTTTTATGTTTTTGAATGTAAAAACCACGCGAACGTCATAGTTAGACCTCAGACAACAGTATAAAATAATAAAAAAGCCAGTTCATGACACCTTTAAGTTTTGCACTTCAACTATTGCACTTTAGTATTATGTTTTTTTCTCTCTCTCTCTTTCATTTAATCTCTTGTTATTTATGGAGGTTTTTTTGTGTGTCTTTTTTATGCAATCAAAAATTCTGTGTTTGAGAGTGAAACTAATTATTTTGTAATTAAAAAATAAAAGATCGCAAAAAAACTCAAAAAATAACAAAATTATTTTCATTGCGTGCAAATCTTTGAAAATTTTTCTTTTTCTTTGTGCACTTCAAAAACTTTTCATCACGAAACGACAAATATTGCTCTCTTTTCTGCTGTCTTTTTTTGCAGAACGACAAATATTGCTCTCTTTTCGCTGTCTTTTTTGCGGGTCTAAAACTTTTGCTTGCGAGTTGAAAACTTTTGTTTGCGAGGGAAGCTGTATCTCTGTGGGCGGTCTCTACCCACCAAGATAAAAGGGCTTTTTCTATTGGTCACTCCCGATTGAAGTGACAAGATGACCACGCCCACTATGTTTTCCCCCTGCCGCCAGTCTGACAGAAGAGTGAGCTTCCAGCAGAAATGGCAAACAACAGTTCATTTACGTATAATGGGTAAGTGTCAAGTGAACTTAATTATTATGCTTTCCCATCTAAATACGTAAAGTTAGCTAAGCCCGTCTGTAGTTGGTGATAGCGTTGATTAGCCAACAATACGTTAGCTAGCTGCCAGAGCCCATAATTAGTGAAGAGTCAGCTTTAGGTAATCTTAAATGTGGTTAAAATGGTATAATATGCATTGCCAAACAAGCATTCACGAAATATATGTCTGAATATCATGAAATCATCTTCCTTGGTTTCAGTATTCAATTGAATACTCAATTAAGGATTGTAAACTTAGTTTGGTGTCTTTAGGAGACGTATCTGTGCTGAATTTTGCATAACAACAATCTATTCTTGTGCCATGGGCACAGGCTACAGCAGCAGCCTATGAAATTAATTTTTGTTTAGCCAAAAACTAGACCGTAAACAAAAAGTAGACAGTTAAATATACATGCTTTTGAATGTTATATATTTGTTACATTAGGTATTTTTGTATTTTAAATGTTGTTTCTCTTTGCAGGACTACACGGTGGCAGATCATATGCTGTCAGGAGTTACAGTTTCTCTGGGCTGGAGCATCATATACAGACATTCCCCATTGTGTAGTGGATGCTCTAGAACAGTTGTCTCAAGTTATCTCATATTACCTTTCACAGAGTATTGTCCCTCCATTGTTGGATGATGTAGCTGTGGCTGAATGGAGGGGAAGTGTGGGGCGTCCCAGATTAAACATTCAAAAAGAGACGCTCCAAAATTTGATCAGCATGCACTTGCCGCTCGCCTCTTTGGCTGAAGTGCATGGCATTTCAAGATCAACCTTATATAGGCGAATGAAAGAGGAAAGTCTGTCTGTCAGGAGCAGCTATTCTGATATTTCTGATCATGAGCTTGATCAGAAGGTTAGAACTATAAAGGCAAGAATGCCTCATGCTGGATACAGGCTGGTAAAAGGATCTCTACAAGCAATGGGACATCGAGTTGCATGGACAAGAGTGAATATGTATTTGCAACGTGTGGATGGAGCAGGGGTACTTTCAAGGATGGTCCAGCTGTTATTCATCGCGAGACGTACATACTCTGTTCCTGCTCCTTTGCCTCTTGTCCATATTGACACTAATCACAAGCTGATAAGGTAATTTTTATTAGCTTTTCCATACATTTATCTTGTGTAATTTGTGTTATAACAAATGAGTAATTAATAACAGAATTTTCATCTGGGTGAACTAACCTTTAATGTTAAAAGCATAAAACTATTTTACCAATCCCAAACTTTTGAACGGTAGTGTAAATGCTGGCAAACCATTTTTTATTAGGTACAACATTGTGGTTTTTGGGGCTGTTGATGACTTTTCAAGGAAGTTGAATATTTATTAATGAATCTCTTATTTAATCTATACTGTATATCTTGCATAGTAATATACAACCGTTGTGTTACCCTCCTGAACAGATCTTTTACCTGGATGTTGCTGGTAATAACAAAGCCAGAACAGCTTTTGGGTTTTTCATGTACGGAGTGGCAAAACATGGATGGCCATCAAGGTATGCTGATTATATAGAATGATTCTCACAAATTTTTCACAAAATGGTCCCACTGAAAGTTGAAGGCCTTATGACTATACTTTAGACATTTCATAAGGTGTCATATGGAAGAATATTTAAGGCAATTTTTAAAAGGAAGTTCAAATTGTATTTTCAATTGCATTTTGGATGCATAAATAATTTGTGAGGGAACGTGGAGGATGATGTAGTCCAGGGGGGCAAACATAGGAGAAACAGGCAGAGGAATACCCCGGGAGGCAGACAGGACCGTGACACTAATAATCAAAAACTGCTCTTTTTAAATGTTTTAGAGTACGTGCAGACCAAGGGGTGGAGAATGTAGACATTGCTCGGTGCATGTTTACTGTGCAAGGAACTGGCCGTGGCAGCTTTATTGCTGGCAAAAGTGTGCATGAACAGAGGTATTTAAATGTTAATATGACAGCATGGTTAATGTATTGTTGTTACAATTCTTTTTATAAAATAATACAATTAATAAAAGATGTTTTACCCAATCCTTTGTACTTTTAAGTAATTCTTATGTAATGTTTTTAAATGCTTTGCAGTTAAATCAGCACCTCACACTTTTCCCTGTCATAGAGTGGAATGGCTATGGAGAGATGTTTGACTACTGTAACATCAAGTTACTACAATGTGCTCCACAGCTTGGAAGAGGAAGGATTTGTTGACCTGTCCAATGCTATTCACCTATTCTGTGTGGGATATGTTTTCATCCCCAGATACACGATGACTTGCAGCATTTCACAGAGATGTGGAACAATCATCCCCTGTGAACGGAGGGAAATTCGTCACCCAATCAGCTTTGGAATATTGGGATGTTGCAAGCATCTGTGTCACAGCCTGATTTGTCAGAGGTATGCATGGGTTAAACTAAACAAAAAATTGCTTTGTAATGTGAGTGTTCTTTTAATTAATGACTGGTGTTTTTCCCATTTTCAAATGTCAGATCTTGCAAGCTGAGGACTTCCAGAATCCACAGAGTGTTGACTCTGAGCTTGGTGTCATTGTCCCAGAGATACTGATGTGGTAAACGTCGATCTTGAAGTTTAAAAAATCTCTCAGACAAAGAAGGTTCAGGTGTCAAGGAGTTAACTTTATTTGATCAGGCCAAACAAAGTGAGATGTCCCAAGTCATCTGAAACTTAGTGTTTTCCAGCCTACAGTTATAGTGAAACTTAGGAAAGGAGGTCCTTTACTAAAACCAATCAGGTAAATTCCCTTTATCTTTTATTTTTTATTATCGAATCATTCTTGTCTGCCACTATTATTTTCTAGGCAACAAGGTTTGTATCTAATGGTGGAATGTCGACCTTTACTTGGTTTTTAAAAATAAGTTTTCCTGTTGGTACCAGTTTTCAGGCCACAAAGTGAACTACATGTTCAACCTTCTGAACTTTATCTAGGTCAGGCCTTAAACAGATCTCAAAGACATCACTGAATTTTGTATTGCTGAAATCTGTTCTATACTTGGTTAAAATGATTAAAATACACTTATATGTTCAAACAACACTCAATCAATGCTTAAGTATACTGATTATGTCATTAAATCATTAAATCATCTTCATATATTCACTTGTAACACTCAATCATATATTTACTTGTAACACTCAATCATTGGTCTGATTATTAACACATCTATGGTAATATCATTCCTATGAATACTTCTTATAAGTGGGATGTCAACAAAATGATCAGAATTACGCACAATATAACAAAATGCTTGCTACTCTACAGAATCAAGTGAACCCCACAGCTGAGTCCACTTGTTTTGGTTATGACATCTACTTACAAGCACATGAATTAGCTTTAAATCTAATGTCATAAATAGATATCCTTTGAAGCCTAGACTAAACACAAAGAAATATAAATCCATATATACGTGCTGTCTTGAATAAAAGTAATAACATTTAAACTATGTAGATATTTGTGTTGTTTGACAAAACTATAAAAAATAAATCTTGCATTGTCTTCAAATGTGATTTATTAAGTTGATTTTGATGTATTAAGGTAATTGAACTAATACATGTTATGCCTTTAATGAGAAAACACACTATAAGGAACAATCAATTGTTTGTGACTCCCACCACATGAAACTGCATTTTTTTAGAAATGTACACCAAATACAAATTTAGATTATTTTGTCTTGCATGCATTTAAAACATTCCAAAAAGTAAAGTCAAGAGTGAACATTGTAAGCAATATGCTTGAGTAAACATGAATCGATGAAACTGCAGATTTCTACAATAGACAATTTCAGCAGATTTGCTGCACTCTGTCAAAGTTTGCACCATATGTAACAGCAGTTTGCAAGAGTGTTTTGAAAGACTCATAATCTACCATATGGACTACGGGAAATGTAATGGCATTAGTGCAAGCACTAACAATTGGGTAACACAGTGTGGTTTGGCATGTGCTGTAGACAACAGTGGTCAAATTTAGGGCTGAAACGATTCCTCGAGTAATTATAATACAAAAAATCATCGAGGCAAATTTTGTTGCCTCGAAGCTTTGTTTAATCCATTTAACTACAGTACACACGGAGCACTGTGTTTCCCCACGGACCGTTATTACTAACGCACAGCCCGCTAAACTAGATGCGGACTAGTGGATGCCAAATCATGTTATTTACATACGTCATCTGTCTGTTCTGCGTGTCTGAGTGAATGAACTGCACAGTTTAACATGCTACACGCGTGATGCTCATGAATTTGTCTGCGTCTGCGCTTTATGATGACATGAACTTCATCTCCAGAGTTGCTCTGAGAGTTTATTTCAGGACATTTTACTGAGTGAAGCTAACACACTAAAAAATAAGCGTCTTCCGACGACCTGCCAAAATAAAAGTCCAGTTAACTCGGTATTTTATGTGGACAAATATATTACTATTTAATAGTAAAAAAAGAAACTAAAACTAATTTATATTAACTAAATGCATCATGCATAAGCTGAAGTTAGTTGTTTACCTTTGAAATTATTCTTTCTATTTTTAGTAATGTTTCTTATTTATACATTTGTATTAGGCCTATATTGCATTTTGAATATAATATGACAATGGAATGTACTAAATGGGTTTAGTTTTCACAGATATTAATGTATGCAATTTCAGCAATAAATATGTAAATTTTTCTAAAAAGGAATCAAATTAGTTGTTCATTTTAAGAGACCTGTCTTATTTTCTCTTGTATATTTAGAGTTGCTCTTTAATAAAGAAAAAGAACTTGTTATCCGAATACACGATTAATCGATGGAAAAATCTGTAGAATACTCGATTATTAAAATAATCGATAGCTGCAGCCCTAGTCAAATTTAATAACTATTTAAAATTTCTCCCTTTCTGATACAAGCAGATGCATGTGAGCTTGCCCAGTCATCCACTGCATTATCTTCGGTACAGACAAGGTTTCTCCTGCTCTCCCATGTTCTGGTTGTGTGTCTTCAGAAGAAAGAAATCGAGGACATTAGAATTAATGTTTTAGTTTATGTATACCCTTTTAAAAAAGGGACTACAGTACCATATTTACACCTGGATATCGAATAACAGATTATACTATTTTTTAAGTCCATACCTTCAAGCTCAAGTAAGAAATCTTGAAAGAATTAAATGATTTTTGACTCTTTCACTTGTTTAATCGAACCACTTGGGCTCATCTCTGGGGCCAGGTGGGATAAAATGTAATTGGAGTCAACCTAAACACAAAAAAGAAAAGTATAAAAATCTATTGTAATATTAATAATTTGTGCCATACTAAAAAATAACTACAAAAATGAATTCTTAAAACAGTATTTATACATACTTTGTCGTCATATCCTATGACAAAGAGATCGTGACACTGCTGTGGCTTTCTTTGAATGACTTTGATAAGATCATATATCTCAAGGCCCTCACGCAGTTGTTGCAGCATTGGGATGCGTTTTGTTGTAATATGTAGAGCAAGAGCTCTGGCAAAAGCAAAATAGACAATTTAAGAAAAAAAATGGCTTCATATTTAAAAACAGGATATTCAAAATTCCAAAGCAGATAATACAAGTTATTTGTATAGAAATTAATTCCTAATAACTACTGTAATATATGAGTCTGGATATGTACAAAGACTCCTGTCAAACAAGTCTATAATTACAGTGCTATTCCTCAATTTCAACAACTTCAAATGTATCATTTTACAACACATCATGCATTGTACTAATGTTAAAAGAGTTGACTTACCTTAATATGCTTTCCTTGTAGTCAACATTGACTGGTCCAGTGTAGCCACAGTCTAGGATTTCTTTTGTGAAGCTGGACAGTTCAGATGCATCTTCAATTTACATGTAAAATGCTACCTTTAATATATATATTAACAAGCATGGTACACTGCTGAATTTTGGAGTAAAACCAATCTGTCAGTTTGTTTATAACATGATAACAGTTATTCCAGCAAACTAATTTACTAAAGGACAAGAGATAACAAACAGAGGTGGGTAGTAATGCGCTACATTTACATCGTTACATTTACTTGAGTAACATTCTGGGAAATATGTACTTTTTAAGTAAAATTATAAGTGTGTATTTTTACTCTTACTTGAGTAAATTTCTAATAGAAAAGCTGTACTTTTACTTCATTGCGTGACGTTCCTTAGTTCCTTCATTTTAAAATATGCTTATTTCAAGGTTGTCGTCTCTTTTTACGGGCATTCCCGAGTGATCGACTCTTTTGAGTCGATTCTTTTGAAAGCATTTATTGAACAATGGGCAAAACCATTTGAATAGGCTAATGAATCAGTTCAAATGATTTGTTCAGTTCGCAGCACGATCTGAATCATCTGAAGCAGGATTACTCACTCCTCGTAGCGCGAAAATTAAGAAAACGCAGAACACAAAGAGCGTTGGATGAAGTGGATATTAATCTATATCTATACAATCAAAACTGCAAATGTGTCATATTGTTTGCCAGCAATGATAAATGCCCGCCATATGCGCGCTCCCACGCGACCTGTTCGTCAGACACAGCAAAATGCGCGTTACCTGTCAGACACAGAGACATGGGCTTGCAGAAATATACATTTGAAGAACAGAAGGAAGAAAACTTGTTGATGGGCGTGTGGTTCACTGTTTACTGTTTGTTTACAAGTAAGAGCGTTTCACAACACACACGTGACACAGCACGAGAAAACATGAGCTTTGTTCAAAAATGTGTATTTCATTTAAGAGAGCACTGCAGATGTTCTAGATAATCTTAGGAAATGCTCTGAGTTTAGTTCATGCTTTAGTTTGACATGGTCTATTATTCTAAATAAGTTGTGTAAACTACATTGGCATCCGGACTAGATGAAATTTACAGAAATGCTTGTCTCTTCTGTGTAAGTTTATTCTTTAGTCTCTGTAGTATCTTGCAAAGATATCTGCTTATGATAATTAAAAATATTGATTAAAATGTAATATTAAAATATTGGCGTTAATATTAATTTTATGTAGGCCTATATAATCAGATACAAAGTAACTAAGTAACTAGCTACTTGAGTAGTTTTTTCATTGCATACTTTTTTACTTTTACTCAAGTAATTTTTAAAATAGTGACTTTTACTTTTACTTGAGTAACAATTTCTCTAGTTACTTGTACTTAGAGTACACACCATCTCTCTTAATGTTACCAGTAACAAGGTATTCGTAACACCATTATTGCATAAACCTTGGTGCCGGTCCTCTTTGGTCAATGCTCACAGCAAATATTTCACCTGCAACTCTACAGATATATACTGTTTTACATACGTATAATTAATGCGTGTGGGTCACGGGTGGATGACATCAATCATTATTCATTTTTGTTTGTTTGCCTGTTCGGGAAGTTGCAGTGACAGAGACAGAAACAGTGACATTCTAGATAAAGTTTGAAGGGAGTAAAGCCTGCATTTATGCCATTAATAATGTGTAGGCTAATCTGGCCAAAGACTGACCAAAATGTTCATTTAAAAGCAGCCTATTATCAGCGTATTAAGTTACTGTTATCTCTTACGGCTCCGACAAGGTTTTGTTCCGTTCTCCACGTGGTACCAAATCACACCAGGTGCAAAGCAACTGGATTTGCGAGATCATGAGATTCTTGTACATTTCAATAACGTGCCACGGCACGGCTGATATAAACAAGCATTGTACACTGTAAAAATTAAAGGTACTTTGAGGAACCATTTGGGGTTCTTCACATTGCCACGCCAGCGGAACCCTCAGGGGAAACTCAAGGCACCGCTTAATGAAGGGCGGTTCTCTGAGGAACCCTCAAGGCTTCTTGGGGATCCCTTTTATTAAATGGTCTGGAACCATCTTGGGTGCTTCAAGGCACCATTTCAGTTTTTATTTGCAATTCACAATATTTTAATAAGCAGAAATACTAAATCAAATACAACAGTTTATTGATAAACAACAACAATTTACATTGAATAAATATTTACAGAATGGTCAATATTGAACATTACCATTCTAAATTCATGAAATCACATGTATAATTAATATTGTGTTGGTGATATTGTTATAAATGAAAAGTCTTTATCTTAACAAAACTAACCAAATAATTTGCCTTAATTTTAAATATACTGTACATACAGAAATATTTCAGGTACTTTGTACAAATGTACAATTGTAAAAACGTCCAGCAAAAAAGTAGTCTCTCATAGCAAGGCCTACACCCATGGTAAAGTTGTAATTTGCCAAATAGCAAATCCTTGCAAGCTAGAGAAAACAATGCTGTTCTCTCCAAATGGGTTTCCTGCTATTACCAGGTGGTGTGAGGATCCATGTAGTCAAAGTAAAAATTATTTCTATAGTACATTTCACAATTTTGCATTGCTAAAGTAGATATGTATTTATGGCAAAAAGAAAACAGGAGCTGCACCTGTTGGCCTTAGGTGTCCCAGGCAGTGCAAGGATGAGCATCAGGGTGGGCCGGGTCTGTTGGCCTTGGTTGCCCCTGCGAATAAGACATGGAGACCAAAAAGAGGGATTTAGATAACGTCTCATAAAACATTACATTTAATCATTTAGCACATCACAAATTGGTTTACAAATGTAACAATAAACAAAATATTACAATGCCTGGAAGTCACTGTTTTGGTCTATGGTTAAGGAGTTCAATAGGCTATTTATAGCAACAACTGTAATAATCCACTTTATTCAGATTTTCCATTGTCAATTAGTATTTTTACATGTGCAAATATAACAAATAACATAATAATGAAAATATCATAATAAATATAATACTTACATTTTGTTGCTGCTCAACTGGAAAATACTGAAAATTCTGAGGAAAAGGGAGAAAAACAACTGAATGTGATAAAAATATTTAATTACAGACAATTTATGTAACATGGGTGGGGAAACCATTCAACACAACATCAATAAGTTAAAAAAGAGCTATACATTCACTAAAAGTGACTAAAAGTCATCGTTTGTCATTTAACACCTTTTATAATTTATTTATAATATATTAATATAATTAATGATATAATACAAATAAGAAATATAAAATAATCAAAAAGCTTGCTGAAATTTTTCAAAATAACATTTAGCCTTTTCTAATCATGTGCATGGTTTTAAAATGTGTGTTCACTTAGCAGGGGCCAAAAACCAAACTTTGGACTATTCTTATTCTCATAAAACATCAAAATGATCAGACACTAATTGATCAGATTAGAATTTTTGGGGGTTCCTCTAGATACTGTCATGTACAAGAGAGATTCTCCAGGAACCACTTACAAGTTTACAGATCTTACAAGAACCATTTTTTAGACTTTGAGTTCCTTCAATAACCCACAAAGCACTTTGAGGTCCCAGTGTAGTGAAAAGGTGACTCCAGAACTTCACAACTGAATCTTAAAATACAGTTTAAGGTTCTTTGAGTACACAACAGGATATTTGAGGCACTTTTCTTTTTACTGTGCACTGTAAACCCGAATGTTCAAAGAATTAAACGTTTAAGTAGTGTAAACTTAATTTTATATAAAAAAATTCCTAACTTAAATGTTTTGAGTTCCTGTAACTAATTCTTACTTTTGAGTTAGTTTAACTTAATTTCAACAAGTTAATTCAAGATGAATTTGTTAGAATGAAATTCAGTTCCCAGCATGCTTTGCGTGAGACTGCATTAGGAAAGTATATTTGAAATGAAGTGTTATTTTATGAGTTTTTAGAAAGGAAAAAGCCTTGTTAATGATGAATGTTCAATTTCATTGGATATTTAGAAGAGTTTGTTGTATTTTTGACTTTTGGGGTTACCTCTGTTAGAAGAGTGTGCTTATGCTTAGGTTGTGGGGGGTGCAATAGCAGTCCTGTGTGTGTGTTGATGCACTTTGTTGGCATTGTTGATGCAGCTGAACTGTTTAGGTTGTCTTAAGACCTTTCATTTATTTAGCTGTAATTAAAAAAAGTTACTTTGCTAAATGTTCAAAATTAAAAGGAGTCAACAACAGTACAACAAACTCAAAACTGACTAGTTTTGCTTACTTAAAATTGTTCAAAATTAAAAGGAGTCAACAACAGTACAACAAACTCAAAACTGACTAGTTTTGCTTACTTAAAATTGGGAACATCGTAACTCAAAAAATTTGATGTAACTGATTACCTCAAATTTTTTGAGTTTTCCCAACTTATTCGGGTTTACAGTGTGTATTTTGCTTCTGCAGAACAAAGAAATGCTTGTAATAATCATGAGAGTGAGTAAATGATTGAGAATTAATTGTGTGAATATGAAGCAAACCCAAAATCCAAAGGAAGACACATACTGGAACAGCTCATTATCCAGATCATTAAGGGAGTATTTAGGCATTTTCCCTTTCTTCGCATCTCCTTCAAAGAGATGTTTTTCAATGCCGGCAACCATTGCTAAATCCAAAAAAAAGACGACATATCATTAGACTAGAGAGAGTCATTGTAAATAATGAAACTGGAAATATATTTATACATTTGTACATCGACTAAATGCATGCTTAAAGCACACTACTCACTGGACAAAAATTCTTTCCTCAGTGCCCCTGTGTCAACTCCTGGCTCTCCAAGGAAGATGAAAAAGGTGATTTTCAAAGGATTGACCGGGCTTCCTGTCTTTTGACGTTTCCACAGCTTCAGACCTCTCTCTAGAATGTTATCGCGTGATACACAGACTTCAAAACATTTTCAGCATCATTACTCTAGTCTTCGTTGTCACAATTTAGCACTATGCTGTTTTTTGCTCAATAAACATTTCTGATTATTATCAATGTTGAAAACAGTTGTGTAAAAAAAATCTGGATTCTTTGATGAATATAAAGTTAAAAGAAAAGCATTTAACTGAAATAGAAAGAATTTGTAACACTACTGTTCAAAAGTTTGGGGTCAGTATTTTTTTTTTTTAAGAAATTAATACTTTTATTCAGAAAAAAAGTGAAAGTAAGACATTTATAATGTTATAAACGATTTGTACATCAGATAAATGCTTTTCTTTTTATTCATTAAAGAATCCTGCAAAAATTGTTTAAACATTGATAATAATCTGAAATGTTTCTTGAGCAACAAATCAACATATTAGAATAATTTTTGAAGGATCATGTGACACTGAAGACTGAAGTAATGATGCTTAAAATTCAGGTTTGATCACTGAAATAAATGACAACTTAACATAAATATAAATAGAAAACAGTTATTGTAGTAATATTTCACATATATTTTATTGTACATTGATCAAATAAATGCAGTCTATGAGCAGAAGACACTTCTTTCAAAAAACATAAGTCCTTAATGTTTCCAAATTCCAAACGACAGATTTTTGTGTGTGTGTATATTTTTGTGTATGTATATATATATACAGTATATATATATATATATATATACAGGGTTCATACAGGTACCACTTAATGAATATGTCATATTGCGTCAAGCCCAGCAGAGGGAGCCAAACAGGACAGGAGCTCCCACAGCGCCACTCTGATTACCTTCTCATCAATGGACATTGAGAGCACCTGTGTTTCTTATGTGTGCCTATATTAGGCCAACATTTGCTTCACTCTATGCTCAGTCTTGATGTTTGGTTGTAGAACTTAGAGACCTGTAGCTAACTACCGATCAGTGGAGGCTGGTGCTAAAAATATTTGGGGGGGCGCAAACAACAACTGTCAGTAATGCAGGACTATAAATAGCCATTAATCAGGTGATGTATCATTATTACAGTCAATGTTAATGCATGCAAATAAATGTACTATGAATCAGTGAATTTGAATTGAATGTGGGTTTATTATCAGTAATTAAGTAATCAAGGTAATCATTCAAAAAAAACACAACACACTATAGTTACCTAATCATTGGCCATTAACACTATTTGAAAATAAATTTTGCTCTCCTTTCTTTCTGACTTGCAAATTTCTCAATGACCTTCTGGTTAAAGTCAATGATCTCAGTCACCATTCTCTTCTCCATTGGCAGCATGGCCAATGCATTTAGTCTCTCCTGGGTCATGCTGTTTCTCAGAAAAGTCTTAACTCTTTTCAAAGTTGAGAAACACCTCTCAGCCTCTGCTGTGGTCATGGGTGTGGTGATGAGGATCTTTAGGAGAGTGACAGTCTCTGAAAAGACTTCTTCAAGATTGTTCTCCTTAAACAGCTGCAGTAGGTCCACAGCACCACAACAGGTTCTGAACTCTTCCTTGCAGTAGATGAGACTAAGCTCTGTCTTTAGCTTACTCCCATTGAGCACTGGATAGGCCTTCAAAGTCCCACTGTGTACTGTTCAAACCTGTCTGCTTGCAGCAGGGTGGCACTAACGAGGTGGCTTGTGAAGCAGAACCGTTCCATGGTGTGTTGGAGTATGGTGTCACAGACCTACAACTCAACTCAACTCAACTTTATTTATATAGCGCTTTTACAATTTTCATTGTTACAAAGCAGCTGCACATGAGACACATTGACTACAAGCAAAACAATCAAAGTTGTACCTGCAAAAACAAGAAAAGGTTGAAACACAGAAGACAGACACACCCACACACAAAACACTCCACACACACAACACGCACACGCACCAACACACACAGACACAGA